>NC_052157.1:8156493-8442210 GCF_902713615.1 Scyliorhinus canicula | reverse complement strand
CCCCCCTCCGTCTCATCAATGGCTCCGTAGTGGAGATGGTCGATAGCTTTAAGTTCCTGGGGTCACCATCAAACAGTGTGTCCTGGTCCACTCACATTGATGCAACAGTCAAGAAAGCCCAACAATGTCTCGACTTCCTACAGAAGTTAAAGAAATTTGGCTGTCTGCATCGACTCTCTCAAACCTCTACAGATGCGCCTTAGAGAGCATCCTATGCAGCTGCATCACAGCCTGGTATGGCAACTGCTCGGCCCAAGATCGCAAGAAACTCAGAATGTGGTGAACTCAGCCCAACGCATCACACAAGCTTGTCACCCTCCCATTGATTCTGTAAACCCCCGCTGCCTCAGACAGAATTGTCAGAGACCCTCCAACCCAGACTTTGCCTTCTTCCAGACCCTTCCATCTGGCAGAAGATACAGAAGTCTGAAGACTCGCACATCCAGACATAGGAACAGCTTCTTCCCCACAGCTACAAGACTCCTCAACGACTCCTCCTTGGACTGATCTGCTCCCTGTAAGAGCACTACTCACGACGCCCTATGCTGCTCTTGCTCATGTATTTGCTTTGTTTGGCCCCTTGTTCCGCACTGTAACCAATCACTGTTTGTCGATGTTCTCAGTTGATTATTCTTTTGTCTACTATGTAAATACTGTGTCTGTCCCCTTGACTGCAGAAAAATGCTTTTCACTGCACTTCGATGCCTGTGACAATAAATCAACCAATCAATGTATCAATCAATCCATCAATCAATATGTTCCGAGTGAAATTCTGTGGAACCCCAGGCCTCTCTTTGCCTCCTTTTCTCCCACGTTGTGTAAATATCATGGAGCAAAAATGAAAATAAAATGAAACATTTTTGAATTGATTGAAAATGAAATCATTTTCACTTCCTGTGGCGACCATGAGGGAGTAGGTCGCACATTTGGTGGCTCCCACTCTGGCTAGACATTCGGACCTTTCCCCCTGACTTTGTTTGCGCTTTTAAGCGCTGGATTTGAAGAAACAGTGAACAAGTGTTCGGTGTATATATTGGTTTATGGAACAGAGAGCCCGAAGAGATCGAAAGGGAAGAAACAAAAAGTCAGGCTCGAGCTGGATGTTGGCTGCAGCAGGGGAGAAGATGGCCGCTGACCAGACCCCTGGGGCTTCGGCCCAACCGTCACCGGAGGGGCTGATGCAGGTCATCCGGGAAGGCTTCGCCAGACAGAAACGGGAATGTCTGGACCCGATTAAGGAAACGGTGGAGAGGATGGAGCGGAGGCTAGATGCCCAGGCAGGGCAATCCAGAAACTGGAGAAGGCGCTAGCTGAGCAGGAGGAGCACCAGACGGCGGTGGAGATGGAGGTGGGGATGCTGAGGGACCGGCAATAAAGGCTGCTGGAACAGGTAGAGGATGTGGAGAACAGGTCCCGTAGGCCGAACCTAAGGATTGTCGGCCTCCCGGAGGGGGCGGAGGGGGCTGATCCCGGGGAGTTTGTGGCGAACATGTTCCAGAAGCTGCTGGGAGATGGGGCTTTGCCCCGACCGTTGGAGGTGGATCGGGCGTACAGAGCGCTGGCGAGGAAGCCGCGGCAGGGAGACCCCCTCGGCGATGGTGGTCAGGTTCCATAGGTACCTGGATAAGGAGCTATTCTCCAATGGGCCAAACGCACGCGGAGCTGTAAGTGGGCAACAGCATTTTGCGGGTGTACCAAGATCTAAGCGTGGAGGTGGCCAAGAGGAGGGCAGGCTTTAATCAAGTCAAGTCGATCCTGTTCAAGAAGCAGGTTAAGTTTGGTCTGTTGTATCCGGCATAACTTTGGGTTACGTATGAGAACCAACATCACTACCTTGAGTGGCTCGAGGACGCTATGGAGTTCGCCAGGAGGAAAGGACTGGTGCCAACTTGAGAACATTCTGCTCTAAGTTTGAGAAACTATTTCTCCTGTTCGTTTCAAATGCTGTTTGCACTGATTTATTCGTTGGTTCATTTTCGTTCTTGGCTTTTCTCTTCGATAATTGTGTTTTGTTTAAGAAGGGGAAAGTAGTTCTAAAATTATTCGATTTTGGTGGGTTTTCTGTGTTGTGAGGGGGATGGTGGTGGGGATTTTTGACTTTGTATTATTTTGGGTGGTATTACTTTGATCTGTATTATGGCGAGAGTTTGGCTTTGTTTTTCTTTATACTGACTTTGGGTGGCGTCTGTTTCTTAAAGGGGGCGGCGTCGAGGCTGGGTTGATGAGGGCGATGGTTTCGAGGGGCGGGGGGGAGGGCAGGTAGACAACAATAGGTGGGAGACATGCTGGCACCGGAGCCGTGGACCACCAGGCTAGCTGGGTGAGCTAGTCTGCGGGAGCGCAGTGGGGGTGTGTATACAATCAGATTAGGGATGGGGTTAGGTTACAGAGTGTTGTTGCTGGGGTGGGGGGGGGAGGGGTGCTTGGCTGACGAGGGAGGGATTTGATTTTAGAAGTGGAGCAGAGGTCGGGGACTGGCGCTGCCATGAGGCGGGGCTACAGAGGGGCGGGGCAGGGGCTGGGGCAGGCCCAGGAAAGGGGATGGCTGACCGGCAGGGGGGGGGGGGCGGTGCCCCCAACTAGGCTGGTCACGTGGAAGTTAGGGCTAATGGCCGGTGAAGAGGGCTAAAGTGTTCGCGCATCTTAGGACTTTAAAGGCGGCGTGATAATGTTGCAGGAGACGCACCTGAAGTTAGCGGACCAGATCAGGTTGAGGAAGAGCTGGGTGAGTCAGGTATTCCACTCGGGGCTAGACGCCAGGTCCAGGGGAGTCGCGATTCTGGTGAACAAGCGGGTGCAGTTTGAGGTGGGGAGTATTGTTTCGGATGGGGGAGGTGGCTACGTTATGGTTAGCGGTAGGCTGGAAGGGAGGAAAGTGGTCTTGATCAACATAGAAGCGCCAAATTGGGATGATGCGGATTTCATAAAGAGGGTGCTGGGGAAGATACCCGACCTGGATTCCCAGAAGCTGGTTATGGGAGGGGATTTCAATACAGTGATGGGTCCAGGCCTGGACCGGTCGTGCTATAGATCGGGCAGAGTGTCAGCAATGGGGAAAGAGCTGAGAGAGTTCATGGAGCAGATGGGGGGGGGGGGGGGGGGGGGGGGGGGTGCGATCCATGGAGGTTTGGTAGGCCGACAATGAAGGAGTTCTCCTTCTTCTCGCACGTTCATAGGGTCTACCCCCGGATCGAGTTTTTAATACTGAGTAGGGATCTACTGACAGGGGTGGTGGATGCGCAGTATTCGGCAACCACCATTTCCCACCATGCCCCGCATTGGGTTGAGCTACAGGTGAGTGAAGAGAGCTTCCAGCGCCCACAGTGGAGGCTGGATGTGGGACTGCTGGCGGATGAAGGGCTGTGCGAGAGGGTGAGGGAGTGTATACAAAACTACCGGCAAGTCAATGATCTGGGGAAAGTCTCAGCAGCGGTGGTGTGGGAGGCGCTCACGGCAGTGGTGAGAGGGGAGCTGATTTCAATCCGGGCTCACAGGGACAAGACGGACAGGGCAGAAACGGACCGACTGTTAGCGGAGATCCTGCAGATTGACAGGAGGTATGTGGGGACCCCGAGTGAGGAGCTATGGAGGGAGCGGAGGAGGCTGCAGGCGGAGTTTGGGGTGGTGTCCACGGGCAAGGCAGCAGAGCAGCTCAGAATGGCGAGGGGAGCGGTATATGAGCATGGAGAGAAAGCCAGTAGGATGGTGGCTCAGCAGCTCAGAAAGAGGGAGGCGGCTAGGGCAATAGGTAAAGTGGTGGATGGAGGTGGTAACTTGGTGGGGGATGCAGCAGGTGTGAACAGGGCTTTCGCGGGGCCGGAGGGGATGAGACGTTTCTTCGACGGCCTGACATTCCCAAAAGTGGGTAGGGAGCTGGTAGAAGGGCTGGGCGCCCCGATCAGAGTTGAGGAGAAACAGGGCTTAAAGGCCATGCAGTCAGGTAAGGCCCCGGGGCCGGATGGGTACCCGGTAGAATTTTATAAAAAGTTCTCCGGGATATTTGGGCCGCTGCTGGTCGAGGTTTTTAATGAAGCAAGGGACAGAGGGGTGCTTCCCCAGACGATGTCGCAGGCTACCATCTCTTTGATTTTAAAACGGGACACGAACCCGGAGTTGTGTGGGTCTGGTAGGCTGATCTCCCTTCTTAACGTGCATGCCAAACTGCTGGCAAAGCTTTTGGCAGCTAGGATTGAGGATTGTGTGCCGAGTGTTATTAGGGAGGACCAAACAGGGTTCATTAAAGGTAGGCAACTGGGGGCGAATATTAGAAGATTGCTGAATGTGATCATGGTGCCCCCGGAGGGAAAGGAGGTGGAGGTAGTGGTGGCTATGGATGCGGAGAAGGCCTTTGACCGGGTACATGGGACTACTTATGGGAGGGTAGCTGGGACGGTTTGGATTTGGGGTGGGTTTATCGACTGGGTCAGGCAGGGTATATCAGGCCCCGCAGGCGAGTGTGAGGACAAACAGGACGAATTCCGTCTATTTCAGACTGTAACCGTAGGGACGAGACCGGGATGCCCCCTCTCCCCACTGCTGTTTGCCCTAGCTATAGAGCCACTGGCAATTGCTCTGAGGGCTTCAGGGGTCGGAACAGGGGCTGGTTCGGCGAGGGGGGGGGGGGGGGGGGCGGGGGGGGTGGAGCATAGGGGTTTCACTGCATGCGATGACCTGCTTTTGTACGTATCGGACCCCGGTGGTGGGGATGGACGGAATCATGGCGACCCTGGGGGAATTCGGCCGGTTTTCATTCAGCGAAATGTTTGTAGTTCAGGAGAAGGGGCCCAGGGGGGTCCGGCTGAGGGAGCTGCCGATGCCGGCTTGTTGGGGACAGTTTCAGGTACCTGGGAATACAGGTGGGGGGGAATGGGGTAACAACTGCGCAAGCTGAACCTGTCCCGGCTGGTGGATCAAATGCAAGGGGCAGTTCCGGAGGTGGGATGCGGTCCCACTGGGCAAAAATGAAAATGGAATGAAAATCGATTATTGTCATGAGTAGGCTTCACATGAAGTTACTGTGAAAAGCCCCTAGTCACCACATTTCCGGCGCCTGTTCGGGGGAGGCTGGTACAGGAATGGAACCGTGCTCTGGCCTGCTTGGTCTGCTTTCAAAGCCAGCGATTTAGCCCTGTGCTAACCAGCCACTTGTCGTTAGCTGGGAGGTTCAGACAGTTAAAATGATGGTCCTCCCGTGTTCCAGTGTCTACCCATTTTCATCCACGTTTCCTTTTTTAAGAGGGTAACCAAGATCAATTTTGGGCTCTGTATGTGCGGACACGTCCCCTGCGAGTAAAGATGGTGATGCTCGAGCGGAACTGGGGGGAAGGGGGCTTGCACTGCCGAATTTCAGCAACTATTATTGGGCGGCTAACATAGCCATGATAAGGAAGTGGTTGGTGGGGGGGTTGACTTGGGAGTGGATGGAGGCAGCCTCATGTCGGGGCACCAGTCTGGGGGCGTTAGTGACGGCGCCTCTGCCGTTCCTGCAGGCGCGCTTCTCCACCAGTCCTGTTGTGGTGGCGGCCCTTCGGATCTGGGACAGTGGAGGAGGCACGTGGGAGCAACGGGAGCATCGGTCTGGTCCCCAATATGTGACAACCACCGGTTTGCTCCGGCGAGGTTGGACGGGGGATATCGGGTATAGCGGAGGGCGGGGATTAAGCGGACGGGAGATTTGTTTTTGGAAGGGAGCTTCCCTGGCTTGAGGGCGCTGGAGGCCAAGTTTGGGTTGACGAGGGGGAATGAATTCCGATGCAGATGTATATTCAGATGCGGGACTTTTTTGTGCAGGCAGGTCCCATCTTTTGCACTCTTGCCATTAAGGGGGATCCAAGATAGGGTAGTGTCTAGAGGATGGGGGGGGGCGGGGGAGGGAAGTGTCTCGGATATTTACAAGGAGCACATGGGGGCAGAGGAGATGCAGACCGAGGAACTGAGGTATAAATGGGAGGAGGGGTTGGGAGGGGAGATTGGGGAAGGCCTGTGGGCGGACACGCTGAGCAGGGACTGCAACACGTGCCAGGCTCAGCCTGATTCAGTTTAAGGTCGTCCACCAGGCCCACATGACAGTGTCCTGGATGAGCAGATTCTTCGGTGTAGAGGACAGGTGTATAAAGTATCTGAGAGGACCGGCAGACCGTGTCCACATGTTTTGGGCGTGTCCAAAACTTAGGAGATACTGGCAGGGGTTCGAGGACGTCATGTCTGGAGTATTGAACATAAGGGTTGCAATGGGTCCGGAGGTGGCGATTTGGGGGTTTCAGAGGCCCCGGAAGTCCGGGGGGGGAGAAAGAGGCCGATGTTTTGGCCTTTGCTTCCCTGGTAGCTCGGAGACGGATACTTCTAGCTTGGAGGGAGTCAAAGCCCCCGGAGGCGGAAGCCTGGCAGTCAGACTTGGCAAGTTTCCTGGGCCTGGAGACAATCACGTTCGCCTTGAGAGGGTCGTTGTTCGGGTTTGTCCGGAGGTGGCAACCATTCATTGATTTATTTGCAGAGAATTAATTGTCAGCAGGGGGGTGGGGGCGGGGGGCGGGGGGTTGGGGGAGGGGGGGGGGGGGGGGCTGGAGGGAGGGTTAGAGGACTGTAGTATAGGGGGTCAATTAGGCAGATCTGGGTCGGACAGGTTAGGGCAATTGCACTGTGTACTTTGTTTATTGTACAGTCCTTTTGTTTTCACGTTCTGTAATTTTACTGTCTACAGTGCCAAAAAATACCTCATTAAAATTGTTTATCAAAAAAAATTCAACAATTTTAATTGATTATTTTCATTAAATGTAAGAATATATCTTGAAAAATTTGGTACAGTTTTGATATTACCTGGAAATCGTGCGGAAGCCTTGCATTCTGGGAAACGCTGGCCAAGTTAGATTGTGACTGGAGTGAACCTCAGCTCCATTTAAAGCAGCACTTGGCCGCGTTCCACGGTACAAAGATCAACAATCTCAACGTCCAACTGACCACCAGCTCTTTTGGGGGTTGATGAAGGCAGTGGGGGTTGATAAGTGCGTTCCAGATTTCTATTAACCCTCATGTGAAAAATTGCTCCCTGATTTCGCTCCTCCAGGATGCATCACTCTATATCGGAACACCAAAAACCTGGGAATGCTTGACGTGGCCTGATTCCGGGAACCAGGAAACAACAGTGAGTAACAAAAAAAACACAGAAAGCAAAATTATTTCCACGTTCACATTGATTTACCCATTGGCCAACAGAAAAGTGACACCAAAAATAGTCTCTGATATACCCGGGTATTGGGGATTAACAGACATAAATAAATCTGGGTCTTAGGGTTGTGTTTTTTTTTTCCTTTATAAATTTAGAGTACACAATTATTTTTTCCAATTAAGGGGCCATTTAGCATGGCCAATCCACCTATTCTGCACATCTTTTGGGCTGTGGGGGTGAAACCCACGCAGGCACGGGTAGGACATGCAAACTCCACACGGACAGTGACCCAGGACCGGGATTCGAACCCAGGTTCTCAGTGCCGTAGGCAGCAATGCTAACCACTGTGCCACCGTGCTGCCCTCTTATAGGCTGTTTTAATGATGTGTGGAGAATTGCGCAGTAAGCGTTGTGACAAAACAGGTCTGGTTTGGTCTGTGTTAATAAACTATTAGCAAATACCGCAGAATGTTACCAAGCTTTTTAAACAGAAACTCAAACATTATTCTTTAGTGAGGCTGGTTTTAATGACACAGCTAACACACAAGCAAACTACACACACACATATATAAGGAGTGAGCTCAAGACTGTAATCTAATCATTGAATGCAGACTTTGGTTGCAAATAAGCTGAGGTTTCTGGGTTCCTTAATTCACTCCCTGGTATCTGATTCCAGTTTATAACACACTCCTGGAAATCAATTATTTTCTGAACATTAAACCAGCTGAATTCTTCAATTAGACGCCCAGCTATTCTCTGAATAAACATGGCCAAATCTACCCCTCAAATAACATCATTAAATCATGCATCACACAGCTGTTTGCGAAGCTTGCTGTGCGCAAAATGGCTGCCACATTTCCAATATAGCAACAGAGCGTGCACTTCAAAAACACCTCACTGACTATAAAGTCCTTTTGTGATGTCCTGAGGTCATGAAAGGCAATATGTAAACGCAAGGGGCTCGATTCTCTGTTCCTGAGACTAAGTGTTGACGCCGGGGCAGGATTCCATGGACTTTCACAACAGCAAAACCGCCGCCGAACCTGGATCGATTCAGCTACCATTGAGGGGCTCGCACCGGTGCCACGTGGAACAGAATCGATTCCAATGGAAAACGGGGCGGGATTCGCCGGGTCCGTGATTGACACTCGGGAGGCTGACAAGCTGCAGCCGCACATACACACTATACTCCCCACACACACTCATCCCAGCCAACATACTCCCCACACACACTCATCCCAGCCGCACACACACATTACACTCCCCACACACACTCATCCCAGCCTCACACACACATTACACTCCCCCACACACTCATCCCAGCTGCACACACACATTACACTCCCCACACACACTCATCCCAGCCGCACACACACATTACACTCCCCACACACACTCATCCCAGCCTCACACACACATTACACTCCCCCACACACTCATCCCAGCTGCACACACACATTACACTCCCCACACACACTCATCCCAGCCGCACGCACACATTACACTCCCCACACACACTCATCCCAGCCGCGCACACACATTACACTCCCCACACACACTCATCCCAGCCATACACACACATTACACTCCCCACACACACTCACCCCAACCGCACACACACATTACACTCCCCACACACACTCATCCCAGCCGCACACACACATTACACTCCCCACACACACTCATCCCAGCCGCACACACACATTACACTCCCCACACACACTCATCCCAGCCTCACACACACATTACACTCCCCACACACACTCATCCCAGCCGCACACACACATTACACTCCCCACACACACCCATCCCAGCCGCACACACACATTACACTCCCCACACACACTCATCCCAGCCACACACACACATTACACTCCCCACACACACCCATCCCAGACAACAAGATGGCGCTGGTCGTGCTGGAGCTGATGGGTCGGCTGAGGCCAGAGGGCACCCAGGGGGGGTGGTCTGGGGGACACCTATACGACCCGGGGCTCTAAGTTCAAAGTGGGCAGTCAGCAGCGTGCACAGCTGCATGGCTGCCTTTCCTGCTGCGGCAATGGTGCTCCATGCCCGTCCACCCCGACCCCAGAGCCCACCTCCTGGCCACCCCCACTACTCCCTCCCCAACCCTGGCAGAAGCCCCCCGGCCAGCGGCAGAACTGTCAGCAAACTCAGGCGATGTTGGACGCTTTCCGAACCCCCCTTTCTCTCCCTCAGCAGCCGCAACGCCTGTTTCACGATTTTTAAAAGCACAAGCGAACCGCACCGTCGGGAACTCAGCCCATCGTAGGCGGAGAATCGCGGAGGCCCCGGAGAATACCGGGTCAGGCCAGCTAATGATATGCAAATGGTGTTTACTGTAGGTGCGTTTCAGTACGCATTGACGCCACTGTCGGAGAATTGCGATTTGGCGTCAAATCAGCGCCCGCCGCGCTTTTGGCGTCAGAATCTATTCTCCGCCCAATCGCGTTTCTGGATTTCTGCATCAGCCAACGGAGAAACCCGCCCATGATCTTTTTTTCCACCAGAAATATTTAGATCTCTCAATTAGATTCCAATCTGCAACCTACACCCAGGTATTTGTTGATCTATACAAATATCATTAACCCATCAATTAGATTCCAGACTTTAGTTCGCCCTGGGTATCAATTATTTCAATATGTAAACTGTCTGAATCCCCTCAATTGGATTGCAATCTATATATCACTTCTGGATGGTCAGTGTTTTAAAAATAAACTATCTGAATGATTCAATTCGAGGTCAATCTGTAGTTCAATCCCGGGCATCAAATAATTTGTCTTTATAAACCATCCAAGTCCTTCAATTAGATTAGGTTTGTACCCAATTCCTGTGAATATATTAGAACAAAGAATAAACAAAGAAAAGTACAGCACAGGAACAGGTCCTTCGGCCCTCCAAGCCCGTGCTGACCATGCTGCCCAACTAAACTACAATCTTCTACACTTCCTGGGTGTGCGCAATCAATAACTACTGAAACGAAGATGTAGTCCGAATTGAAAGCTTTAATCAACAAGATGTTCCCCCAGCAGCTCGAGTAAGAAAGAGGCTGGCTGCTGGGAAATACTGGTTCTTATACCCCGCCTCACTGGGTGGGGCTACCTTACGTTCCGACCAATGAAATGCAAACACTTGGGCCAATGAGCAGCGAGCCTTCTCCACCAATGGTAGCTCACACTCCCAGGCACCGTAGTACCTCTAGTCATACTACCCCATTCACCCCTTGTTGAGAAAGGAATCAGGGGGGTGGGGGGACTGCTTGGGTGTCCAGCCATGACTGGTAGTCCGGTGCGGGTCTTGCCATTATTTAGTGTCATGTTTTAAAATCTGGTTTAAAGGGAGCATTGGTGGGCAACTTGCTTTTTCAAGATAAAAGAAGAGTCACCATTTTGTTTTTGGTTAGCCTTTTCCTAACACCCTCATGAATTCCTAAATGAATTGACGGGTACTGTGTGGGTATTTGCGTTGCTGACTCCACCTCCTGGGTTCAACCCTCAGCTTCTCTCTGGAGACGCATCCCACCTCCTCCCGATGTTACCCAGCTCCTCAGCTGAAGCTTCAAGTCTTCGGGTCCAGTTGCGTTGGAGTGGGGAGCCGGCCAGCGTCTTGCCCACGCAGCCGTCCTCCATGTCGGCAGCAGCAGGTTGTTGTGGTGGTGGAGGGGGATATGACTGCTTTGTCGTCACTCTCGAATGCACAGATCAGCGAGGGACAGTGATCAGGAATGAATATGCTCTAATCTCGTTCATATACACACAATCCTCAAATCCTGCCTTGGGTGAAAGCAGTAATCCCACCACAGGACAGGAATCAATCCTGGGATGGTCATTTTTAAATAAACAATGGATATATAAAACTATGCATGTATGTGACGAATATATCTCACTACATAAATACAATTTTTAAAAATGTACTCTTTCTGGGGTGTGAACGTCGCTGATAAGGTTAAGCCTATTCCTAATTGCCCTTGAACCAAGTGGCTGACTGTAACATAATAATAATAATAATCTTTTTATTGTCACAAGTAAGCTTACATTAACACTGCTGTGAAAGTTACCGTGAAAAGCCCCTAGTCGCCACAGTCCGGCGCCTGTTCGGGTACACCGAGGGAGAATTCCGAATTCTCAGCTGGTACAGGAATTAAACCCGCGCTGCTAGCCTTACTCTGCATCACAACCCATCTGTCCAGCCCACTGAGCTAAACCGGCCTGAACAATTAATTGGTGTTAGGATACCCTGACCTTGTGTGCAGTCAATTCCAACCCCACTTCACCCGAAGTCACAACACAATTGAATTAACCAATAATTCTTTCAGAAATATCTGGGGTGCAATCTAACAGCCACCCTATGCCCGGCGCGATCCCAGCATGCCGGTTAAATTGTGGGCGAGGCTGAAATCGGGCTCCTTGCCAGGCGCCGATCAGTTTGTGATCTAACCGGCCCGCTCCTCTTGGTGGGTTCCGGATCCCACCCAGTCATGGCAAGGCACCAATTGTCACCAATTGAGGGCAATTTCCATCTCATTAAAGGTTTGGACGCCCTATTTAACAGCCTCCAGGGAACCAACCAGCTCCCCAGCAAGAGGTCACGCTGGGTTCCTTTTAGCACTCCTATTTAAAACCGGGAACTGGCTACGGAAAGGATCGAGCAGCATGCAGCCCAGGGGCACTGGAGTTGCTGCTCAGGGAGGGAGGGCGTGGGGGTGGGGGAACCCGGGGTGGGGGGGGGGGGGGGTGGGGAGGGGTGGGGGGGATGAATCTGGTCGGGGGGACTTCGCGCCATCGGTCGGAGGTCAGCCCTGGGCTGAGGGGAGGGGGTGAGGGGCTCAACACCTGCGGGTCCTGCAGGCTACTCCCCTAATTCTGCATACGCATAACAGGGCCACCCCTACAGCTGCTGCCTGTCTGCCCTGTTTGTGGTTATATGGTGAAGGTCTCTTTAACTCCCTTTGACTGCGAGCAGCCTCTGGCTGCACAGCTGAAGCCTTTTGCTAATAAGGAATTGCCTTGTTAGTTGTGAGAGCACCTCACAGCTGCAGGTAGTGTTCGCTGCTTGCTCCTGCTGGTGGCTGCAGATGCCTGGAGGCTGGTGTTGCTGTTTCCTTCCTTTTCTGTAGCCAAGAAGAAGAACAATTTTCTCCACAATATCTGGGTTCTGGAACACCGGGCTCAGGGGGACCTGTGAGTCCAGACGGCAATCCGGTTTGAAGCAAGAAGACGCTGCGGGACCTGGTGCGCGACATTGATCTAAATGGGCCACCTGCTAACGGTGTTGAAGAAATGCTTTTGCAGATTGCTGATGCTTTTGTCCCGGCTTGGGTCACTGTCTGTGTGGAGTCTGCACGTCCTCCCCGTGTGTGCGTGGGTTTCCTCCGGGTGCTCCGGTTTCCTCCCACAGTCCAAAGATGTGCGGGTTAGGTGGATTGGCCGTGCTAAATTGCCCGTAGTGTAAGGTTAATGGGGGGTTGTTGGGTTACGGGTATAGGGTGGATACGTGGGTTTAAGTAGGGTGATCATTGCTCGGCACAACATCGAGGGCCGAAGGGCCTGTTCTGTGCTGTACTGTTCTATGGTCTATGGTCTATGGTGTGGTGAGTGCTGCGTGTAACTGGCACGTCACCGCGGGTTAAACACGCTGGAAGTCAATGTCAGGTAATTTGGACATTCTGAATTCTCCCTCTGTGTACCCGAACAGGCGCCGGAATGTGGCGACTAGGGGGTTTTCACAGTAACTTCATTGCAGTGTTAATGTAAGCCTACTTGTGACAATAATAAAGATTATTATTATTATATTCTCATGGGGACATGTGCCATGTCTCAGCTGAGTTTTATTGCACAGCAGTCCAATCAAACTGTGAGGCCTGGATACCTTTCCTGAACCCTGCTGGCATCAACATCACAGAGGCACCAGCCAACAATCAAACACCCAAGAGCCGGGCCCCAGCACTGGGGTTATCCCCGTGACCATGGGGTTTGTGCGTGGATCAGGGGACGGCCCCTGAGCTTGGTACCCCTAATGTTCCTGGCAGGGGTCTGGGGTCTTGCGGCTCGGGACCCCTGATGTGGCCGGGTGTGAGTGTCCAGGACAGGGTTTCCCCAGCACAGCTAGCTCGGTGGATGGCGCTCTGAGAGAAGGTGGGACACATAAGGGTGGGGGAGGCTTGGGGGATTTGAGGGTCCCAGGGTGGAAGCCCTAACTGATTGTCAGCCTCTCTCCTTCTCCAATTCTTTACAGATATAACAATATGGATGGTGTTGTTGATCCCACAGCAGCAAACTCATGGTGCTGGTGACAGCCCAGGTGGTCAGGTGCCGCAGAACGTGACAGCATCCACGCAATCTCAAGGAAGCACCTGAAGATCCGGCCACCCATCAGGCCGGGGAGAGACCCAGGGGAGACACCAGCAACGGCCCAAGGTACAGGTGCCGTTGGTCATTTGAGGAGATGATGGAGAGCACGTGCCACAGGAGGCTCCACCTCAACAAGGTGATGGTGCGGCACTTGGCACCCTGTGGAGGAGGAGGAGGACACCCACTCCCAGTGGCCATGAAGGTCAACACAGCCGTGACCTTTTATGCCATTAGTTCATTCCTGGGATCGAGCAGGGATTTGTGTGGCACTTAACAAGCTACATTCCACAAATATATCCGGGAAGTCATGGATGCCCTGTGTGCCTGGGCAGCTGACGGTATCAACTTTGAGCCGGTCTAAGCCCACCATGATGCCTGGGATGCAGGATTCTCCGCCGGTGCCGGGATGCCACAGCTCCAGGGGGTAATTGATGATTGCCTTGCACGCACCAGGGCATCAAGGAGTGCCCTTCGTTAACACGCAGGGGCTCCACTCCATTGCAGTACATCCCCAAGAGGCTGTCCCGCTTTGTCGTGGTCTGCTGTGCCCTCCACAACCTGGCACAGCAGTGGGGCGACTTGCTGGAGGAGGAGGAGGGAAATGCGGCCTCGTCTGAGGAGGATGAGGAGGGGCCGGACCAGGAGGGGCTGGAGGACAAGCCTGGGGAGGACCCGGGGGGAGCAGCCGGAGGATGGAGGAAGGGTTGGGGGGGGGGGGAGGGAGGGTCCGGCAAGCCTGGAGAGCCAGGGAGACCCTCAACCTCGCCCACGTCTTATAGGATGCAGCTTTACCCATCAGCTCACCCCCTCTCCCCCCCCCCCCCCCCCCCCCCCCCCCCACCCTCTCCATCACTGTCAGTGGGCCAATATACAAGGCAGGAGAGTGATGATTACTCGCTGTGAGGGACGCTCTGGTGCTCCGCATTTTAAGCCAAAGTTTGACTCCTGTTGTTCTGCTGGCAATGCCCCCGGCGGGTGTCCTCTGGAGGGCCTGGAGCAGGAGGGCCCCCACCCAGCTTACCATTGTCATTGGCATTGCCATGCCACCCTGTTCTGCCCGCTGATCTTGAGACGTGCCGGTGTCAGGGCGGGGGGAGGGGGATGGAATTCGGGTGAGGGGGAGACCGTCACTGTCTCCCCGGGGGAAGGCACCAAGTCGACCTCCAGCGCTCCCTCTTCCCAGACGGTGCCCATGGGGCCCTGGGGATCCCCATGGGAAGGAGAAGCAGCTGAGTGAGCTCCAGATGTCTCTGTGCCATCTGCACCTCATGCCTTCCTGTTGTCTGCACCATAGTGTTGGCACCCCCAGCGATGCTCCTCAGTGTCTGGGTCGTGGTCTGGAGTGCCTTGCAATGCCCACCTTCACCTGGAATATGGTCTGGAACGCCTTGGCAATGTCTCCCACCATCTGACACCTGTCTCCCAGTGACTGGGACATGTTGTCGAGGCCCTCAGCCATCGTCGTCACTGGCTGAGCCACACCTTGGACACCACCACTCAAGTTGCTTACCTCATGCTGCAGGCTCTCCACTGCGATTGCCTCCCTAGCCGTGTCGGCCTCCGTGCCACGCATCACCGATGCCATCACCGGTGCCATCACCTGAGCCTGTAGCCTTTGAGACTCTTCCAATCAGTTATGCACTCGCCCGAGAGTCGCTAACATCCCCTCCTGAATCTTGCGGGCGTGCCCTAGCATCTGGGGTAAGCTTATTCAGGGTCTCGGCATCTGACTGACATTCAGCTGAGTCCTGGGATCCAGAGGACCTCCGCCTGCTGACTCCCGTGGACGTTCCTGCCTCTTCCTGATGTGCAACTGTGTGGAGCGCACCAGATCGTACTCCAGAAGCCTGTCCACTAATGTCCGCCGAGCTGTGTGTCTCTGCGCTGCCAGAGAGTGGGGATGACAGCTGTACCAGGTACGCGGTACATACTCGTGCGACTCGGCCAATGTCTACTTCATACGCTGCAGGAAAGGATGTCCCGAAGCGTGGTACACTGGCGAGACCATGCAGACACTGCGACAACGGATGAACGGACATCGCGCAACTATCGCCAGGCCGGAATGTTCCCTTCCAGTGGGGGAACACTTCAGCAGTCAAGGGCATTCAGCCTCTGATCTCCGGGTAAGCATTCTCCAAGGCGGCCTTCAGAACGCACGGCAACTCAAAATCGCCGAGCAGAAACTTATAGCCAAATTCCACACACATGAGTACGGTCTCAACCGGGACCTGGGATTCATGTCGCATTACATTCACCCCCCACCATCTGGCCTGGGCTAGTGAAATCCTACCAACTGTCCTGGCTTGAGACAATTCACACCTGGGGTTTAACCTGGGGTTACCCCTACCTCTGGATCTGTAAAGACTTAATTACCTACAAATGCTCGCATTCAAAGTATCGTATTGCATTTTTGACTTTGTCTATATATATATATTTCTGGAACAACCTCTTCATTCACCTGAGGAAGGGGCAGTGCTCCGAAAGCTAGTGTTTGAAACAAGCCTGTTGGACTTGAACCTGGTGTTGTGAGACTTCTTACTGTGCTCACCCCAGTCCAACGCCGGCATCTCCACATTATGCTTGTCTGGACCTGTGCTAAACAGCTCCATGGGTGAGGTCCCCAGGCCTGGTCCTGGTTCTCCAGCGCTGGAATAATCTGGCGCAGACATATTTAAATATGTGGGGGGGAGGGGGGGCTGTGTATATTAAGGATGACTATGGGTGATCCCTGATTCCTTTTTGTCATTTGTTTATATAATCATGCGGGCTGATGTTTGGGGGTTGGTGGGAGGATGGGATTGTTTTTATTGTTAAGGGATTGACATATCTGTTGCTGATTATTGTTTATTGTTGGTGGGTGTAAATTCGGTAGAAAATGTGAAAAAGGAGAATAAAAATATTTATTTTAAAAAAATGTTAATCTGGATCTTGCCCAGCGAGGGCGAAATCCAGGTCGTGATGTCTCGCGTGACCCCATTACATCCCGCGAGGTGTGCCGAGTTGCAATCTCACAAGATTTAGCGGCCTTATTGCATCACAGAGTCGAGGGTGATGAGGCTGTTCGATTGGGCCTTTTATTGCAGATGGTGGTTTTTAAGCACCTTACTCCACTTCACACTTTGCTTTTCAGGTCGAAGCATTTCCTGTAAATTCATTCAGGTCTCTGTAGTTTCAGAAATGTAGCACCCACAGCCTTTCTAGAGAGAGAGAGAGAGATAAAGGGGGTTCTGGTCTTTGCTTGCAGCCTGTAATGGTT
Organism: Scyliorhinus canicula; assembly: GCF_902713615.1. NCBI lineage: Eukaryota > Metazoa > Chordata > Chondrichthyes > Carcharhiniformes > Scyliorhinidae > Scyliorhinus > Scyliorhinus canicula. The sequence continues at coordinate 8,425,418 of NC_052157.1, read as the reverse complement.
TTCCTGTAGATTCAGGTTCTGGATTACAGAACTCCCAGCCTTCCTGGAGAGGGAGGGAAAGCAGTACTCGGACTCAACTGATCCCTCAGGTCTCTGAGAACCATCCAGCTGGGATAGGATCCAATCACCTGTTACCGGGCAGGGTGCAGCCTTTTGGCCAATTCATCGGCCGCCAGCCAATGAATCAAACCGAGTCCCACGCCATCTCTATCTCTCTGGTGCCGAAAAATCTGAAGCTCCAGTTCAAAGTAGCGGAGAGGAGCAGAGGGTTCTCTCTTACAACTTCGGAATTCCTCAGTCTGCCGCTTGATACAAAGTAAGAAGTCTTACAACACCAGGTTAAAGTCCAACAGGTTTGTTTCAAAGACGAGCTTTCGGAGCGCTTTGAAACAAACCTGTTGGACTTTAACCTGGTGTTGTAAGACTTCTTACTGTGCTCACCCCAGTCCAACGCCGGCATCTCCACATCATGGCTTGATACAAAGACACATGTCCATTAATCACCCATGGATCAAAAATGATAGCAGCAAAACAAAAGAAAGGGGGAATGAGGGAATAAACGGGAAGGACCCTTGTGGAGGGTAGTTAAGATTCATCCACATTGCTGCTGGTGTGAGTCACATGCTGGCAGATTCTCCCCCTGATAGGACTTTGCCAGGTGGATTTTTACAATACTCGACACGTGCCCACCATTACTGAGACCAGCTTTTCAATTCCAAATTCAAATTTACCCGGCTGCTCTGGTGGGATTTGAACCAGTGACGTTACCATGACGCCACAATATTGCTATGAGATAGATGCTCAAGTGGACTGGGGAGGCCAAATGGTCCATTTCTGTGCTATTTACTCTGTCTAAATAGCTTTTCTACAGATCGAAAGGTTTTTAAAAAAAAACGTTCGCCGTAGTCCCAACGGGCCATAGGCTGCTCTCCCCTTTAATAGGGATTGGTGGTGATTTAACCTGAGGGACAAGGTTCAGAAGGCAGGGCCGTCATGCAAACATAGAACATAGAACGTTACAGCGCAGTACGGGCCCTTCGGCCCTCGATGTTGCACCGACCCGTGAAACCATCTGAAGCCTATCTGACCTACACTATTCCATTTTCATCCATATGTCTATCCAGTGACCACTTAAATGCCCTTAAATTTGGCGAGTCTACTACTGTTGCAGGCAGGGCGTTCCACACCCCTACTACTCTCTGAGTAAAGAAACTGCCTCTGACATCTGTCCTATATCTACCACCCCTCAGTTTAAAGCTATGTCCCCTCGTGTTGGTAATCACCATCCGAGGAAAAAGACTCTCACTGTCCACCCTATCTAACCCTCTGACTATCTTATATGTCTCTATTAAGTCACCTCTCAGCCTTCTCCTGTCTAACGAAAACAACCTCAAGTCCCTGAGCCTTTCCTCGTAAGACCTTCCCTCCATACCAGGCAACATCCTAGTAAATCTCCTCTGAACCCTTTCCAAAGCTTCCACATCCTTCCTATTATGTGGTGACCAGAACTGCACGCAGTACTCCAAGTGCGGCCGCACCAGAGTTTTGTACAGCTGCAGCATGACCTCGTGGCTCCGAAACTCAATCCCCCTACTGATAAAGGCTAGCACACCATATGACTTCTTAACAGCCCTATTAACCTGGGTGGCAACTTTCAGGGATTTATGCATTCCTGTTACTCCTTCCAAAGTGAACCACCTCACACTTTTCCGCATTAAACTCCATCTGCCTCCTCTCAGCCCAGCTCTGCAGCTTATCTATGTCCCTCTGTATCCTATAACATCCTTCAGCTCTATCCACAACTCCACCGACCTTCATGTCATCTGCAAATTTACTAACCCATCCTTCTCCACCCTCTTCCAGGGCATTTATAAAAATGACAAACAGCAGTGGCCCCAAAACAGATCCTTGCGGTACATCACTAGTAACTGAACTCCAGGATGAACATTTGCCATCAACCACCACCCTCTGTTCTTTCAGCTAGCTAATTACTGATCCAAACCGCTAAATCACCTTCAATCCCATACTTCCTTATTTTCTGCAATAGCCTACTGTGGGGAACCTTATCAAACGCCTTACTAAAATCCATATACACATCATCAACCACTTTACCCTCATCCACCTGTTTGGTCACCTTCTCAAAAAACTCAATAAGGTTTGTGAGGCATGACCTACCCTTCACAAAACCGTGTTGAGTATCGCTAATCAACTTGTTCTTTTCAAGGTGATTATAAACCCTATCTCTTATAACTTTTTCCAACATTTTACCCACAACCGAAGTAAGGCTCACAGGTCTATAATTACCAGGGTTGTCTCTACTCCCCTTCTTGAACAAGGGGACAACATTTGCTATTCTCCAGTCTTCCGGCACTATTCCTATACATAAAGATCAGGGACAAAGGCTCTGCAATCTCCTCCCTGGCTTCCCAGAGAATCGTAGGATTCTCCTCAGCCCTTCGGGAATTCAACCCACGCTGTTATCATCGCGGAATAGCCGCCCGGCCAACTGAGCTAACCGGCCTCCCAAGTGGGCACTTATATTAACTGTAGACTTAGCTCTCCAACAGTTAGAGATTTCCTGTATGCCACACCTATTGTATGCCAAGTTTTATTCCGCTTTTTACATATATCCCACCTGCAGCCTCCAAGTAAAAGAGACATTAACCCCAGCTTTTCAATCCCCCACCCATGGCACTGTGGTTCAAGTCATGCAGGCTTGCCACCTTTTCTCTGGTTACACCAAAACATTTCCTCTAATCACCCAGGGCCAACACTATAAGCATTGCATATGTTGGTCTTCACAGTTTTGACTGCTTTTTGCATCATTATAGATCCCTCAGCAAAACAGGAGCAGTGTAAAATTCAGCAAACACAGCGTCACAATTCAGGAGCCATTGGCCAGGAAGTGAATCTCACATGAAAATCCAACCGTGGTTCCTCCTCCTATTCACAGTCCAGTGGCCCTTGCTGGAAACTGTCCACGTGCACTCCAGAGGCTGCACAGGAGACCATTCAGCCCATCATAGAATCTACAGTGCCGACGAAAGCCATTCGGCCCATCGAGTCTGCACCGGCAAGCCGGGAATCAAACCTGGGACCCTGGAGCTGTGAAGCAACTGTGCTAACCACTGTGTGTTGCCATGCTGCCCCATCGTCCTCGTGTCAGAGCTATCCAATTAGTACTACACCACCCTCCCCCCCACCCCTTCCCCAGCCAACCCGGTTCCTCCATTGTTCAGCAAGTGGTCCAGTTTCAAAATTCCAGGTAAAAGTGTGTTTTGGTCCCTTCACATCACGCGACTCAAAGGAAGCATTTCTGCTGCTGATCAGTAAATGCTACAATGAATGACTGGATAGGCGACAGAGAACAAAATTAAATGTTGAGAAACAGCAGAAGATTATTAGTATATGTGGCGACCCCGTCCATTCACCAAACAGCCGGGATCTGACGATTAGGAGTTCCCCCCAAAATTTGTAAATTTTCTTTAAGAATTCCCCTCAGAATTTAAATACACAGAATTATTTTTGTTCTTCCTCTTTCTACCTTCGAGGGCTGTAATCCTACGATGAAAACTCAGGATGTTGGAGAACTACCTTTGAAACAGGGATGACCTGTAAACTGAGAAGGAGCAAGTTTGTTACAAATCAAATGACTAAAATCGTGGCTCGGGCCTTCAGTTACTGACTAATTCATGAATGCGTAGTCAGTGGCGGCGCGGTGGTTAGCACTGCTGCCTCACGCCGCCGAGGACCCGGGTTCGATCCCGGCCCTGGGTCACATGTGGAGTTTGCACATTCTCCCCGTGTCTGCGTGGGTTTCACCCCCACAACCCAAAGATGTGCAGGCTAGGTGGATTGGCCACGCTAAATTGCCCCTTAATCGGTAAAAAAAAGAGTTGGGTACTCTAAATTTATATTAAAAATATAAATAAATAAGTCACGTAAATCAGGCTTGAAATGTTTTTGTCTGAATATTTAAATGTTATGTTGGGGGGGGGGGGGGGGGGGTAGGGGTGGAGTCTAACTGACTTCCATAAATAAGGTAATATGCTCAGCTGACTTCCAAATACTCTCCAGCAGCAGTCAATCAGGATGACCTTCGCACCCGCTCTCGGGAGCCCATACTCTAGTCCTCCCCAGACACGCTGCCTCAAAATCAACAAACCCAAAATACACCACGGAATGGAACCAGGAATCTCTCCGTTTCTGTTGCTCAACTTGCCGATCGGCCAACTGTTAAGCAACGGCTTGCAAGTGAGGTTGACCACGTGCCACATGCAAATCCCACAAGAGTGCGGCAGACAGCTCTCACCTCCTCCTCTCCTGCATCTGCAGCCTGCCTCGCTGAAAAATGGGGTGGGTTCATGATGTCTAACATCGTACTGCAAGTCAATTCCAACAGGAGCCAAGGCTTTGATTAAGCTAGAGGCCCTGTTAACAAATAACTGGTTAATTGAACCATGGGCAGTACATGCAATTTTCAGCACAGGTACCTACTCTCCAGCCCAACTGGTCCATCCCGATATTTATGCTGCACACCAATCTGCTCCCAGTCTACTTCCTCTAACCCTATCAGCATATCATTCTATTCCTTTCTCCGCACATGTTTACTGAGCTTCCCCTTAAATAGTTATAGCTTTCACTTCACTACTCGCAAGTCGCAGTCCAACCACCCGCCAGGAAAAGCAGTTGCTCCTGAATTCCCTCTTGGATTTGTTGGTGTTTCTTTGTGGGAAGGTGTTTGGAAACTCCCTGCAATGATTCAATTGAAATCTAGGGCTGATCATTTGGTGGCGCAGATCTGCAGCCCACCTGGAGCATTGTGGGTAGTTTTGGTCTCCCTAAGAAAGGGTACACTTTTCACAGGGGGAGATTCGTCAAGAATGATATTGGGGTTGGCGGGCTCGCCCTATGACGCGATGTTGGTTGGACTGGGCCTATATTCACTGGAGCTTAGAAGGATGAGAGATCTGTTTGAAATGTATAAAATTCTAACTGGATAGGGGATGATGTTTTCCCTGGTTGGGAAATCTAGAACCAGGGGGCACAGTCTCAGCATACAAGGTAGACCATTTACAACTGAGATAAGTAAAGATTTCTTCACCCAAGGAGGATTCTCTACAACAGAAGGTTGTGGGGGCCAAGTTACTGAATTTGTTCAAGAAAGAGAGGTACATTTTTTCGGCTTTTAACGGCAACAAGGGCAATGGGGAGAAAGTGGGAATATGGCATTGAGATCTAAGATCAGCCATGCTCATATTGAATGGCAGAGGAGGCTCAAAGGGCCTACTCCTGCTCCTAGTTTCTATTCTACTCTGCACCACACCACAGTGGGAACTCCTAAAACCGCCTCTCTCACCACAGGAGACAGAGACGGAGAACAGTGTTTCCTTATAAAGTACCTTCGAATAAAAACATGGCTTCAGAGGCAGATTAACAAACTTTGACATTGAGTCAATTAAATAGCTGTTAGGGCAGATGACCATGAGATCTCCTCTCGTCCTTCTGGTTCAAAGGGGTAAGTTTTAAGGAATTTCCTGTAGAATTTACAGTGCAGGAGGCCATTCGGCTCATTGAGTCTGTGCCAGCCCTTTGGGAGAGCACCCTACGCAAGCCCACACCTCCACTCTATCCTCGTAACCCCACCTAAGTTTTTGGACACTAAGGGGCAATTTAGCATGGCCAATCCACCTAACCTGCACATCTTTGGACATCTATACGAAGTGGAGACGGAGAGATTTAGCGGAGGGATCCCAGAGCTCAAGGCCTCAGAGGCTGAAGGCACAGCCAACAATGGTGGGCTGCCAATCAAATCAAGAACGCTCAGCCAGTCAGGATTGAAGGAGAGCAGAGAACTCGGAGGGTTGTGAAGTCAGAAGGAGGTACAAAGATGGGGAGGGATTTGGATACAAGGACAGGAACTTTAAAATGGAGGTGTTGCTGAATGTAGCCAATATAGGGTACCGAGGACAGGGGTTTAATAAGGACACGGGAATCTACACCGAGTTAAATAAATAAATTGTTTTATTTACAGTCCACTGTGCACATAGCCCGGTAGATCCCTACCGGGTTCCTGCTCTGGTCGGTACCTTGTTGGCCGACCTTTCGTACAGAGGTTAACAGAGACCCCCCCCCACCCCTGGCCGTTAGCAGGGAAGCCCGTACTCCGCAAGGACCACCGAAAGATAATCAATCCCACCCCATCTGTCCCGAAGGGATGGTGGACGAATGGGACTCAAGGGCAGCAGACCACAGAATAGTCAAGTCTAGAGATAAGGAAAGCTAATGGGGGGGGGGGTTAGGGCTCAAGTATGTAACTGGCCTCTCGAAGGGGGGTTAATGAAACAAAGACTAAACAAATGATCTATAATGCAAATACTTTATTATCAATGAGTGACTCATTTTGTTGTTTTACTGGTAAGTTAGCTTTTTGTCAATGTACTAACAGTACGGCAGAACTATACACCAAAACTAGGATTTCTCCCTATTTCTTGCTGTGTAATTTAATCTGATGTTGAATGAGTATATATAAAGCAAAGTGCATTTTCCTGTTGTGTTCTGTATTCATACACATTGCACCATACATAAATAATTACAATGTAAAAATGACTCCATATTTACAAGTACAATATATATTTCATATAATATATAAAACTTTATATTAAATCTAGGTAGATGATATTTGGAATAGTCTTGTTTTTTTTTCTAATATAGGATTTCATTCCTGGAGGTTGACTGTTATCTGCTATTATTCAGCATTATTTCCAGCCAACAGGGGCAAGAGGTTATGAACTGTCTTGAATAGCAAGGTCCCCAGCCTTTAGCAAAGCTGATTCGAACACTGTTAGGATCGTATGGCCCGTCAGAATAGTCTGTATCTGTGGCTTGCTGTAGTAGGCAGGATTTTTCATAGTCGAAGACTTTTATTGAGTATCCTGGCATTACTTTCCGGACAATCAAAGTCCGAGAATTAGGAATGTCCAGCGTTGGGGAATTGACAAAGATTGGGTGCTCGCTTCGGTTGTACGCCCAGACCCCATCCGGCTCTCTGCTCAACAAGATCCCATAGCCAATTTTGCTTCGAGTCCTTTTGACGGTCTCGCTCCTGTTGTCCAGGGCCAACTGCCCGAGACAGAAGCCGTTCCCGTGAGGTAGGTCATAGAATATACTGACAGACTGCTCATAAACCGTGTACAGGCGGCCAACTCTGGTCCGGTGCTCCCAGTACGCCACGATGCACCAGTGGCTCTGCTTCATTGTGTCAGGCGAGAGGCTGGCATCTAGAAAATGGAAGAGAAACGAACATTAGGACAAATGAAGCTCACGTCGCCGACGCACATAAGAGGCTCAAGATCAATTTGAGAACCAAAGCGTTCCTTATTTCAAGTACCAAGTCCCTCCTTCCACATTACCCAGGTCAGCCCTTTTACAAATGGGCCCACCACCAGTGGCTCTGGACTCCCAGGTTGGTGGGTGGGAATGCACCATTTCACTTGGATAGTGGCCCAATGAAAGAGTCCGTCCTTCCAAACACGGCTTGTGTGTGGAGTGGGTTCATTGCGTTATAGATACGGTATTGATGGATATGGGAACGGTGGAGGGAACGACTGAAGCAAATCTATTAAGAGCATCACAGAATAGTACATCGTACAACGTTGAAGTGTATTTAAAGTCCATTTTCCCAAAGGCTATTGGTGCCCACCTGGACAACAATGCCACGGTGTCCCTCATGTTAATAATTGTTCATTGGATCATTGAATTTACAATGCAAAAGGGGGCCATTTGGCCCATCGAGTCTGCACCGGCCCTTGGAAAGAGCACCGTACCCAAGCCCACACCTCAACCCTATCCCAGTAACCCCACCTAACCTTTTTTTGGACACAACGGGCAATTTATCATGGCCAATCCACCTAACCTGCACATCTTTGGGCTGTGGGAGGAAACCGGAGCACCCGGAGGAAACCCACACACACACGGGGAGGACGTGCAGACTCCGCACAGACAGTGACCCAAGCCGGGAATCGAACCCGGGACCCTGGAGCTGTGAAACAACAGTACTAACCACTGCGCTACCGTGAAATATTTAAAAAGTCAATATACATAACTTATAGCACGTCATGGGGCCATTATGTCAACCATTGCTCCAGTGGGTATCCCTTTCGTCTGAGTCTGTGGGTTCAAGTCCCGCTCCCCCTGAATAACAAAATTGGGTGTTGGGCACGCCAGTGCAGTACGGAGGGGGCTGCAACCCTGCCACAGATGCTGTTTCTCATTGGAGAGTAAACTGTGGCCTGTCCGAAGGTAGATTTCAAAGAGCAGGAGAGTCCTAGCTGGTGTCCTGGCCAGTATTTATTGCTCAAATCAACATGACTAAAACGGCTATTTGGTCATTACCACAGACCTGTTTGTTGTGGGAGTTTGGTAAGAACCCCAACTACGCCGGAAAACTACTTAATAGACCGTAAAGCACTCTAGGATGTCCCGAGGTCCAGAAAGGTTCATCATATAAATACAAGCCATTCTTTACATTCGCTATTCAACTGGTGTTGTGCAATTAATACAAAAAGATTCAGGAAAATGCGTTGTTTTTCTCATGTCTATTAATTCAGTTTTAAATAATATTACAGTCCCTGCAGCAGAAACCTTTGTCATTTGTCACAGGCACAGATTATTACATCAAAAACCTGATTCCACATGGACTTCCTGTTGACCCGACACCATTTTTATGTCAATATTGGAAATACCCATGTAAACATTTAGAATGAGAATCCTGTATGTAAACAGTGGCTTGGAAAGTTGCAGGTGGCAGCCAGGAGGTGGTGCTGTGGAGTGAGATTCTCCCAATGACACCATCATCTGATCTCAGTCATCACTTGACCTGGGCAGTTTACCAATGTCATCCGCAAAAAGTAATCTAATCGTCTTCATTATTCTCCGTTTATAACTAAATTGAATTGTTTGTGATTATTATAAGTGTGGAGGGCAGGAGGATGGCTCAGTGGTCAGCACTGCTGCCTCACGGCGCCTGGCCCTGGGTCACTGCCCGCGTGGAGTTTGCACATTCTCCCCGTGTCTGCGTGGGTCTCACTCTCACCCCCCAATATCCAAAAAGATGTACAGGGTTGGTGAATTGGCTACACTAAATTGCCGCTTAATTGGGGGAAGGGGGGAAGAATTGGCTACTCTACATTTATTGAGCGGCACGGTGGCGCAGTGGTTAGCACTGTTGACTCACGGGGCTGAGGTCCCAGGTTCGATCCCGACTCTGGGTCACTGTCCGTGTGGAGTTTGCACATTCTCACCATGTCTGCGTGGGTTTCACCCCCACAACCCGAAGATGTGCAGGCTCAGTGGATTGGCTACGCTAAATTGCCCCTTCATTGGAAAAAATAATTGGGTCCTCTAAATCTATATATTAAAATTTATTATGTGTGTGGAATATCTGGTTACAGAACCATCCCTTTAGCACTGTGACTGTGAGTTGGGCCTTCAAACAGATTCATCATCAAATATTTGAAGCTATCTCAAGGAATTTCTGGTGACAGGATTGGATTTTGTAGGCCAGCGTCTATCTTTATATTCATTATGGGCTGTGGGCAACACTGGCATGGCCAGCATTTACTTCCCACCCCTAATCGTCTTCAAGAAGACGCTAGCTAGTGCTCCACCTTCTCGAACTACTGCAATCCATCAAAGCCACAAAGCCATTTCAAGCAGCAACATTGTCTGGGTCTGGAGTCACCTATAGGCCAGACCAGGTCAGGACATTTGCAAAACAGTTTAGTGGGCGGGATTCTCCCAGCAACGCGCCGGGCCGGAGAATCCCCGCAACCGCGCCACGGGCACGCGATTCTCCGGACAGAGGAGAATCGGAGCCATTGGCGCTGGCCCGTTTGGCACGGCGGCGGTTGTGGGCCGCTCAATGCGGCCGGGCTGCCGATTCTCCAGCCCGGATGGGCCGAACGGCTGCTCTAAAAAGGCAGAGTCCCGCCGGTGCCATCCACACCTGGGTCGCAGCCGGCGGGAACTCTGCGCGCAGGGTCGGGGGGGGGGGGGTGACCGATCGGCGGGTTGGCCTCGGTGGCTGGGGGCCTCCGTTCCCACTCTCCGGCCCCTGTAGCCCTGCGCCATGTTGCGTTGGGGCCGACGCGCTGAAGGAGGCCACTGCGCATGCGTGCGTTAGCACCGGCGCCACTGCGCATGCGTGGATCCCGCGCCGCACAGTTCCTGCCGGGATCGCTAGCTGGAGCGGCGCGAACCGCTCCAGCGCCGTGCTGGCCGGGGCCAGAATCGGTACTCCCCAGCCGCGCCCATTCACGCCGCCGTGAAACGCGACGCATTTCAGACGCCGTGGACACTCTGCCGCCGAATGGGAGAAACCCGCCCCAGTACCTTCATTGTCACCATTACTGACAATGGAAGATATCTGGAATTAAAATCTATTAATTGAATTGAAATTCCCCAGCTGGGATTTGAGCTCATCACTAATCTAAGATTCTGGATTGTTAGTCGAGCGGCATTACCATCATGCTCCCGCACCGGACTCCAACCTCAACACTGGGTTGGGCCTTCTCCCCTGGCTCAATCGGTCAGCATTGTGTGGGATGGAACTTGGCAGTAATCGTGCACGTGAAACCCAGGAGGCCCATTCCATCCCAGAATCCACCCCGCAGTGTAAACTCAGATCCCAGTGCAAGCACATCCACAATCTGGGTGGTCAGATCCACCTTTGCAAGTGAATGTAAGTCACCTCATGGAAGTTTCCCCCAATTTCTGAATCCCTGGTCAGTCTTACCCACTGCACCGAGCTTTGCGATCGAACGGCAACCTTGCAGAATTACATGCAATGTTCCCCATGCTGGCCTTAAATAATTCACATAATATTCCTGCAGAAATGCTCGCAATCAGGCCGTATCTTATCTTGCTTACGTGCAAAGCATTTCACAAGCTTTCGCTGTGCAGTCAATATCAGGAGGAAGTCTCAATGGGGCAATTGGACTGATTTAAGAAAATCTAAGAAGAAATGGGCCCCATATTCAAGTATATTCAATTAAGTGCATCATATTTATACTGATTAACTGTACGGGCGCTGTGACAAGACTGGAGAGTCTTATTAATATTCTCAATGATTAAAGTTCAGTTGCCAGCTCATCTTAACCTTACATTCTGACAATGTGGATGGATTGGATTGGTTTAGATTGTTTATTGTCACATGTACCAAGGTACAGTGAAAAGTATTTTTCTGCGAGCAGCTCAATCGATCATTAAGTACATGAAAATAAAATAAAAAGAAAATACATAATCGGGCAACACAAGGTACACAATGTAACTGCATAACACCAGCATCGGGTGAAGCATACAGGGTGTAGTGTTAATGAGGTCAGTCCATAAGAGGGTTGTTTAGGAGTCTGGTGACAGTGGGGAAGAAGCTGTTTTAGAGTCTGTTCGTGCGTGTTCTCAGACTTTTATATCTCCTGCCCGATGGAAGAAGTTGGAAGAGTGAGTAAGCCGGGTGGGAGGGGTCTTTGATTATGCTGCCCGCTTTCCCCAGGCAGCGGGAGGTGTAGATGGAGTGAATGGATGGGGGGCAGGTTTGTGTGATGGACTGGGCGGTATTCACGACTCTCTGAAGTTTCTTGCGGTCTTCGGTTGAGCAGTTGCCACACCACATGTGCTGTGTGGTATTACTGTGCTGCGGAGACAATACAAGGAGCAGGGTTAGGCCATTCGGCCCCTTGAGCCTATTCCGCCATTCAATAAGATCATGGCTTAACTCCACGGTCCAACCTCCCATTAACCCTCAACTCTCTAATGGATCAATTTCAATAAGATCACCTCCCATTCAGTTGCTGCAATTGGCTACAAGCTTTCCGACTGCAATCTCGCTCAATTTTTGTTACGATTTAAATCTTTTGTTTTCATTAAGGAGGCTACTTTGAATCATTGAATGCTGCAGCACAGGAGGAAGCCATTCAGCCCCTCTGCTTGTGCGGTTCATGCAGGGAAAGGCAAGATTTCCCCATTTCAGCACCCGGTCAAGCACACACAGGCCAAATACGACATGGACTACATGCAGTGTATAGTTCTCTCTACATTATCCCAACAACGCCACGGTCTCACACTGCATGGGTTACAAGCAGAACAACGTTCCTCGACAATGTTCCAACAATGTGCGCTCTTGGGATCGGTAGATTTTCGCCAGCCCATGATATTAGCAGATATGGCACCAAAGCGAGCAGATGGAACTGGTCAACCTGATTGAAGGGGGGGAAGAGGCTGGAGGGGCTGAATGGCCTCCCCCAACATGCCGATAAGAATTTTCCATTGCCATGATCACCGGTTACTACAACAGGTAATTTGTGAATGTGGGGGTTAGGGAGAGGTGACTCTCGTCTCTTCAAACTGGGTCAGGATGTTAGTTGACCCCCAAGTCAATAACTGAACGGGGTTTGTGGGCAGCATGGTAGCACAGTGGTTAGCACAATTGCTTCACAGCTCCAGGGTCCCAGGTTCGGCTCCCGGCTTGGGCCACTGTCTGTGTGGAGTCTGCACGTTCTCCCCGTGTCTGGGTGGGTTTCCTCCGGGTGCTCCGGTTTCCTCCCACAGTCCAAAGATGTGCAGGTTAGGTGGATTGGTCATGATAAATTGCCCCTTAGTGTACAAAAATGTGAGGTGGGGTTACTGGGTTATGGGGATAGGGTGGAGGTGTGGGCTTTCTTAAAAAAAAATGTTTAAAATAAATTTAGTGTACCCACTTCATTTTTTTCCAATTAAGGGGCAATTTAGCGTGGCCAATCCACCTACCCTGCACATCTTTGGGTTGTGGGGGTGAGACCCAGGGCAAACCCACTGCGCCACCGTGCTGCCCCTTTGGGTGTGGGCTTAAATGGGATGCTCATTCCAAGGGCCGGTGCAGACTTGATGGGCCGAATGGTCTTCTCCAGCACTGTAAATTCTATGATGTAGGTTAAAGCTGCAAAATGCCAGAACTCCTTTAGTGGACAGCAAGAACCCAAATGTCATCAAGAGGAAAGTCGGTCATGTGCAGAATAATACTGCCCTGGATAGGTTTATCACTCTGCTTTCTGAATAATGCTACGGAACAGGCAGGTGGGCTGTTGCCTTGGTCACCTCCGACAATCCAGCTCTCCCTCAGTACTCCCTGTAGTATCAGCCCGCATAACGTGCTCCTGTCCTGCAGGAGCCCACAACCTCCTGGGTCAAAGAGTGGCAGTGCCAAACCAACACGTAAAACTGTCGCCTAACAGATAATAGGCAAGCGCACAACATCGCCCTCCCCCCACCACCCAAATTCTAGTCTAGGCCTAGAACCGCATACAAAAACAAATGTTCAATAATGTTACAGAACGTCACAGGCGATGATATTAAGGACAGGATCATAATGCTTCAATGAAAGCTCGGTTCTGGAGGAGCTGTGTCTGTTCCAGGTCCATTAAGCACAATACAAACATGTAATTAATGAGTCAAACAGTTCCATGGAATTTTCCCCTCGTACAACACACCCACAAGTCATTAAAAAGCAGACTTAGTGCACTAAGAAAGGCCATATCCGCTTGTTTTAACTTTTTTTTTTAAAAAAGTTGCGATTGGTCACACTATGCACTCCTTTCCCAATCCAACACACAATTAAAAAAGAGAAATCTGTCCAATAGTCTGTATCTGGGCATTGGTCCCAGGTTTTCAAGCTGAGTGGGGGGCGGGGGGCTGTTCTGGGCCAGCTTGTCTCCGAGGCTGTGTTCAGCTCTCTGACAACTTATCAGCAGACAGAGCCCTCTCGACCTCCTGCCCCCCAGGCCATCAGCTCTAATTAACTCACTCACAGGGTGATGCCATTCTTTCCCTTTGATAAGCCCACTGCCACAACAGCTTTATGGCTGCCTCGTATTCTCAAACAGAGCTGCCTCCTAGGACCCCCTTCGAACCTTCTCTCCGACCGCCACTCCCCCCCCCCCCCCCCCCCCCCCCCCCCACATCCGACTTCCTTAAACCCTCTCTCCAAACCCCACCCGTGGGAATCACTCCCTCCCATCAAACCTTCCCCCTCCCATCAAGCACTCTCTCCACCCCCTCCCGTCAAATCAAACTTTCCCCACGCCGCCCCCCCCCTCCTTCCCCATCGTCAGTCCTTCCCTTCGCCCTCTCGTCATAGCATCATTGTCTACTAAAAACATGGTCGGACGGAACACAAACTGTAACCCACCCCCCCCCAGAGTCCAGGGTCTTCCCCACCATCCTTCCCAGTTTTCATTGTAGAATGAGCTTAAGAAGGGAAGACATGTTTTGTTGTCCCAGCTAATCATAACTTCCAGTACCTGGTAACCCTCCTACTAATTCTTCAATGGAAATTTAATACATTTCCCAGTTCCTAATCTGCCCATTCTCCTTTCCAATTGCAGACTCTGATATTTGAGGGGAATTTTTGATTAAACAAAAGATGCCACCCCGTCCTCTGTCCCCCACCCCTCGACATTGCGAACTCATGCACCGCCACATTTCTATGGAGCTGGTCCCTTCTCCTGTTCTTTGGTTTCTTCTCCCGTGTTTGCCGGAGGAGCCAGTCCCCTTGCTGATGTGTTTTATTGTGAGGAGGGTCCATTCCGGCTGACCTTTAACCTGTCCTCACCCAACACTTGATTTATTGCAGGGGTGTTGGAGACCAGAAAACACAGATGGCACACGTGGCTGGCAAAAGAATCAGAAGGGAGAGGAGGGAGCATTTTCTCCAGACAGAGTTTCTGCGATGGGGAAGGGCAGCGGAAACCGGTTCGATGGCTACTCTCGGAGGGGGAATGGGTAACTGCGAGAAGGGGGACATTTTGCATGATATATGGAGGAAAGAGCGTGGGAAGCGGGGACTAATTGGACAGGTTTTTCAAGGAGCCGGCACAGGCTCGATGTGCCGAATGGTCTCCTTCTGTGCTGTATCCTTGGGCAACTCTATATAGTCTCCCCTGCAGGGTTCTTGGGACAAAGTCAGCAGGGATTCACCACCCCCATTATCCGAAGGCCACAGAGGACAACTGCAGCTATCCCACTGGCTGGGAATTAAACCTGGGCTCCTCCAATGTGCTGGCTTCCATTCCTCATTCCCCTTCTTATCGGAGACTGGATCCCCCAACAGCTATGTTGCTGCTGATTGATGAGAACTCAATGGCTCCGTGCTCAAGTACATTTTATCAACAGATGCCAGTCTGCCGCAGTTCCTGACCGTCACTCAGGGGCATCACCTCATTCCACTGCAGACGAACAACAATGTGGCGTACCTGTCGCCTGTCGGCATTTTAAGCTTAGCTTTTCGTAAGGAAACCCAACTCTTCTTCCCACCAGAATGGCAGGCGGTTAGTAATGACCCATCGAGGGCAGCACGGTGGCGGTGGGACTGCGGCGCTGAGATCCCGGGTTCGAATCCCGGCTCTGGGTCACAGTCCGTGTGGAGTTTGCACATTCTCCCCGTGTCTGTGTGGGTGTCGCCCCCGCAACCCAAAGATGTGTTGGGTAGGTGGATTGGCCATGCTAAATTGCCCCTTCATTGGAAAAAATATAATTGGGTACTCTAAATCTATATATAAAAAAAGTAATGACCCATCGGATCGGTTAAAAGAAATCCGATGGGAGGGCAGGCATTGCATTTATGGAGCAGTTTTCAATTCTCCCTCTTGTGTACCCGGACATGCGCCGGAATGTGGCGACGAGGGGATTTTCACAGTAACTTCATTGCACTGTTAATGTAAGCCTACCTGTGACACTAATAAAGATTATTATTACGTCTCAATATAGAGCCATTGAAAGTTACTTGTTTTTTGGAAGTCTAGTCACTTATGTAATGCAGGAAATGCGGCAGCCAATCTGCGCACAGCAGGATCCCACAAACAGCAATATGATAACAATCAGGTCACTGGACGGGATTCTCCGGTCCCCCAGCCGTGCGTTTTCCGAAGGCGTGCCGTTCGCTGCCGGCGGCATTCTCTCTTCCCCCGCTGCCTGTCAATGGGATTTCCCACTGAAGCCGCCCCACACCATCGGGAAAACCCAGGAGGGGAAAAGGGAGAATTCCGGCCCAATATTTATTTCGCGGTGTTGATTGGCGGAATGAGTGTCAATCAGGACACCGGGGGAAAAAAATTTCCTCTGCGCTTAACGGAAACATTATGAAACAAAATGTGTCACCTAGTCCTGTGAGGAGGGGCTGTTAATAGGTCAGAGGGGGAAAGATTTTTTTAAACAATTGTCTTAAAGAAGGAAGAGAGAGGTTTAGGGAGGGAATTGTCGGGCTTTCAGAGTTCAGTCCTCCTCCTAAACCATGGAACTGAGCACAACGCAGCAATCACAGTGCGCGAGGCCGGTGTAGGTCATGGATTAAATAGGCCGCACTTTTACCCATGTCAGGGAGTTGTGTGCCCAGACATTTGTGCCCAAAATCTTAGCTACAGCCCAACTTGTAGATATTAATCTACATAATGGACTCAAATATTCCTTTAATAAGGCCAAAGGAAAGCAGCAGGTAGCAACCTGCACCCACTAACAAACCTTTACAAAGGCATTGCTATCAAAGTGTCAACTTCAATGGAAAGATGTTTCTACTTGTGGGCAAGACCAGAACCAGGGTTGTAAATGTAAGACGGTCCCTAAAAGAAAAATGCTATTGGGAATTCAGGAGTAACCGATTTACCCGGAGAGAGCGAGGCGAGATTGTAGAACTCCTTCCCACCCGGAGTTGTTGAGGTGAGTGGCTTAGATACATTTGAGAAGCTGGATCCGATGGAGAAAGGAATAGGAGGCTATGCGAATGGAGTTAGATGGAGAGCGGTGGGTTGAAGCTCGTGCAAAGCATAAACGGCGTTGGGGGGTGGGGGGGTTGTTTTCTGATCTTTCCCTGTGAATTCATCTCAGTAATTTATGAATAGGTTTTTTTTTGCATCTGTCTTCCATGTCCCTTTGCCCATTCCCATTCCCACCAAACATAGAGAGGGGGTCCCGAGCGGCGACAGTTCCCCGTGTATGTAAGTCTCCAGCCAGTTGCATTACAGTAAACAAGCGGGAGACCCCACTGGACTACTTGTCACTTGTTCTTCAGTTTCGCTTTCCCTGGGAACTGACACATTCCGCAACCGTACCTTTCTCCCGCACCTCAATCAGCACCTTCCATTAACACATCCTCTGTCTCGTGGCCGATACCTCTTTGTTACAATCCCTCCCAACTCCCACCTATCACTGACCATCTACTCTGCTCCGCCCTCTCTTAGACAGTATGTAATCCATACATCTCTCCCTCTCTTTAGCTCTGAAGAGGAGCCACGTGGACTCGAGAGATCAACTCTCTATCTCGCTCTACAGACGCTGGCAGATCTGATGCGTTTATCCAGCATTTATTTTGTGTTTCTTTCAGATTTCCAGCATCTGCAGTATTTTGCTTTTCTTTTAGCCACTGGGAGGGGGTGGGGTTGCGGCACCCCCCCCCCCCTCCCCCCCAGGAGGATGCCCCTCCCCTCCATACCTTTGGTTAAGGTTTTCCCCTCAATAACATGGACTGGAGGCACAAAATAAACAAGGATGACACCAGGACTGCTGTGAACACCAATGGATACTCGTCTACAGCTCTCTGATCACCAACCATTCACATGGGGCCCCGACTGAACATTTCAACATCCAGACTGAAATATTTTTCTTGGGCAACGGGGATTACGAGTCACAGAACCAAGGCAGGGAATTAAAATGCAGATCAGTCACGGTCTTAATGAACGGTGGAACAGAATCGAGGGGCCGAATGGCCTCCTCCGCTTCGCAAGACTGATGAGGCACTGAAAGGGTTAAAACGTGCGTGCGTGCGAGCAGACTCGCCGGTTTCAGATACGGACTGCAGCTTTGCAATCTCCGAAGTGAGTCAGCGATTATGTATCAGGGAGATAAGGGGATTGAAAGGGTTAAACTATCAAGGGTTCAGAGAGGTGAAAAAGGCTGCGTGGCGGGGAGAATCAGAGTTAATGAGAGCAAGAGGGCGAGAGAGTGATGGTAAAAGAGAGAGAGAGAGAGACAGTGAAAGAGAGACACGCAGAGACAGAGAGATGGTAAAAGATACAAACAAAGAGAGAGAGAGAGAGAGAGACGAGAGGCAATTAAAGGATTGCGCCTGAAGGAAACTATTACACAGCAAACACGGGCGGGGGGGGGGGGGGCTTTATTGTTTTGTCTGCCGTCTCCCGACTTGGGGCTTTCTGCACAATGGCTTTGCTGAAGTGGATTCATTTTATTTTTCCCCCTCAAATCTCCAAAGAGATACTCGAAATAAAATCTTTAAAAGGTTCTGATTCAACGACCAGAACCCGATGCGCTGCAAGCTTCCTCAGCCAGCCCCTAATTCAAGGGGCCTGTGCCCTGTCATCTGCTGCCAACTATTGGCTCTGCCTGCAGCCATTAGGTTATGCCATTATGGAGACAGCGGGAGGTCCTGAATGCTTTGAATGTCGAACAACGAATTGCCACATAAAATGGGAAGAAAATGCAATATTTGAACTCCAATCCCAACGCTGCGCCAATCAACCCTTTGACGGAGAGGTGATGGAAATGAGAAACGAGGTTTAATCGAGTGGCTTGCCCTCTTCCTCTCCCCCTCGAACAGAATGGTACGGGCCCCATGCTTTAAACAACTATTATTACAGCGACAACCAGAAATTATAACAGCAACATTCAGCTTGGCGACACAGCTATCTCTCCCATCAAAAACCAACTTATCAGTCAGACATATACACTGAAACACTGCCCTTGTTTATATATGGGGCTGTTTCAAACAGTCACCATTTCCCCTGTGCAAGAACTGTGCTTGTTGGCAGGCACACTGACACGGCTGAGCAACCAGAAAACACGTCTCCCAATAAGAAAATATTAAGTATGGATTCCAAAATAATTATTTTTAAAAACTATCAAGGAACGAAGGGAGAAGTGTTTTTTTTTTAAATAATAAAAATGAAACAAAGTTGGGTGGAGAAAAAAAGTCAAAGAAACTTGGAGTTTTACTTTGTACAAAACCCCACCGGGTCTTTTTTTAAAAAAAAAAATTTGCTGTGGTCTGCGAGCACGGGGACGGTGGACGCACAGGATTTGGCGAAGTTAGAATTCGGACAGCAGAGTTTCGAGTTCAGCTTCGTGTGCAGTTTAACTGCGCTCACGCTCGAATGTCAGGGGTAGCAGAGGGCATACATTGTGGAGGAAGTCAGGGAATTCTACAGAGGGGTAAATTGTGCGTGGATAGGGGGTGGGACATGGAGATATGCCCCCAACGGAAAATGCCTCAGTGGGCAAAAGCACTGCCAGTGTGGCACAGAGCCTCACAGGATAAATAACGGCCGGTACCACCCCCTGGTCTGGTTATAAGTGGTGGCTGGGAGGGTAGCAGCAGTTGACCTCAGTACCAACCAGCAAGAGGCGCCAACTATGGTCGGTCATCCACTGGGCCTTTCTGGGTCAGCGGGATTGAGGAAGCTCTGAGCTTTCCTGTGACCCTCGCCACAATTGAAAAACCCCCGTGCCATCGCACATGAAGTCTGGCAGTTCAGTAAAGAGAGACTTGCATTTATGGAACGTCTTTCGCAACCACAGGACTTTCACAAAGAGCTTTATAGCCAATGAAGCACTTTTCAAGTGCAGACATTGCTGTAACGTGAGGAAACACGGCACCCAATTTCTGCACAGTAAGCTTCCACAATCAGCAATGTGACGATGATCAGACAATGCGTTTTTTGTGGTGTTGATTGAGGGATTATTGACCAGGTTATGGGACAAACTCCCCTTGCGCTCCCTCCATTGAATCTTTCACATCCACTTCATAAAAATAATCTTTATTTGTGTCACAAGTAGGCTTACTTAGAATTTACCGTGCAGAAGGAGGCCATTCGGCCCATCCAGTCTGCACCGGCTCTTGGAAAGAGCACCCTACTTAACCCCACATCTCCTCCCGATCCCCATAACCCGACAACCCCATCTAACCCAAGGGCAATTTATCATGGCCAATCCACCTAACCTGCACATTTTTGGACTGTGGGAGGAAACCGGAGCACCCGGAAGAAACCCACGCAGACACAGGGGGAACGTGCAGACTCCGCACAGACTGTGACCCAAGCCGGGAATTGAACCCGGGTCCCTGGTGCTGTAATGCAACAGTGTTAACCACTGTGCTACTTGACAGGGCAACAGGGGCCTTGGTTTAATGCCTCATCAGAACGATGACGCCTATGACAGTGCTGCACTCCTGGAGTCCTGCATTGGCGTGTCGGCCTTGATTTCTGTACTCAACTCTTTGAAATGGGGGCGGCATGTGACGCAGTGGCTAGCATTGGGACTGCGGAGCCAAGGCCCGGGGTTCGAATCCCGGCCCTGGGTCACTGTCCATGTGGAATTTGCACATTCGCCTCATGTCTGCGTGGGTTTCGCCCCCACAACCCAAAGATCATAGAATTTACATGCGATCATAGAATTTACAGTGCAGAAGGAGGCCATTCGGCCCATCGAGTCTGCACCGGCTCTTGGAAAGAGCACCCTACCCAAGGTCCACACCTCCACCCTATCCCCATAACCCAGTAACCCCACCCAACACTAAGGGAAATTTTGGACACTAAGGGCAATTTAGCGTGGCCAATCCACCTAACCTGCACATCTTTGGACTGTGGGAGGAAACCGGAGCACCCGGAGGAAACCCACGCACACACGGGGAGGACGTGCAGACTCCGCACAGACAGTGACCCAAGCCGGGAATCGAACCTGGGACCCTGGAGCTGCGAAACAATTGCGCTAACCACAATGATACCGTGCTGCCCGAGGTGTGCAGGTTAGGTGTTTTGGCCACACTAAATTGCCCCTTAAATTGGAAAAAAAAATAATTGGGTACTCTAAATGTTTTTATAAACTCTTTGGAATGGGGCTTCGGACCCACAATCCTCTGACCTGGAGGAGGGCGGGTGCCTCCGCTGACCCCAGCAGTAGAATGGCAGCGGGATTCCAAGAATCCGATCCCATCGCCCGGCTGAACGCTGCCGAGAGTGGAAAGGGGGGGAAACCTGGATAAAAGCTCACAAGGCAAAATTTGCTCCCCCTTTCTCTGATAAATAAAGCGTCGACAAGGACACTTTTTTTTTTGGTCGGATGTCATTCTGCCAGACTGCTGAGCATGAATCAGATTGCCCAGTTTGTAAACTGCAATGTGGGTTTTGCAGGAGCGAATTCCTAATGAATAAAGGGGCCCCTGCCTCTGATGTGTTCTTTTTCCTCGCTGACCTCCTCCTCCTTATCGCAGTGTGGACTTAAGGATGGAATGAGATTACATCTCTGGGGCAATCAGCAAATAGCGAGCTTGGAGAGGCAAATAGCTAGAGATTTTCTCTCGCCCGCTTCATTTTTTTTTTGCTTTGTCAAAGCTCCACTTTATTATTCTTTCAGCTGCCAAAAAAGAAAAGGAGAAAAAAAAAATCACTGCACCAGGTTCAAGTTTCCATTCTCAGTGACTTCAACATTGTTGGGAGGGAGGTCGCTTTCTACAAATGCTCCGGTTTTAACCATGGCCGAGTTTTCTTTGGGAAAACAGGAAATTTCTGGTTTGCTGGCTGATAGCTGATGCGGTAACTTTTGAACACACTGCAGAAGCCCCCTGCGTCACAGGAAACATGCAATCTTCCCCACCCCCTCCCAGCATGCCTCTGAGCTAAAGGTCTTCATTAAGCAAAGTCCGAGATGTGCTTTGTTGCTAACCTTTGCTGACCCGCACAAAGCTCACTGCAGCAAGGCTGCCATTCATTCCAAGCTGCTGCCTATTACCCACGCTCTCCGCAGGCTGCATGGAACACGGGCCGGCCACTGGAAGGTGAGCTGGATAGAGCTCCTGCAAAAAAATAAACGCCTGAATTGACTGAAGAAGGAGAATGGACATATCCATCCTCCGCACTTGGTAAAGCAGAGAGGCTGCTGTGACACAAACGAGGTGT
This sequence comes from Scyliorhinus canicula, assembly GCF_902713615.1. Classification (NCBI taxonomy): domain Eukaryota; kingdom Metazoa; phylum Chordata; class Chondrichthyes; order Carcharhiniformes; family Scyliorhinidae; genus Scyliorhinus; species Scyliorhinus canicula. The sequence continues at coordinate 8,403,429 of NC_052157.1, read as the reverse complement.
TAAGGGCAGAGAAAGATAAATATATGTTGTGACTGAGATCAAACAGAGTGAGTGCACGAGAACAAGAAAGGTGTTGGGCAGGATTCTCCGTTCCTTCCCAACAGCGGGATTCTCCGTCCATCCCTTCCCGGCAGCGGGATTCTCTGCCTGTCCCTTCCTGGCAGCGGGATTCTCTGCCTGTCCCTTCCTGGCAGCAGGATTCTCCGTCCCTTCCCGACAGCAGGATTCTCCGTCCCTTCCCGGCAGCGGGATTCTCCGTCCCTTCCCGGCAGCGGGATTCTCCGTCCGTCCCTTCCCGGCAGCGGGATTCTCCGTCCGTCCCTTCCCAGCAGCGGGATTCTCCGTCCGTCCCTTCCCGGCAGCGGGATTCTCCGTCCGTCCCTTCCCAGCAGCAGGATTCTCCGTCCCTTCCCAGCAGCAGGATTCTCCGTCCCTTCCCGGCAGCGGGATTCTCCGTCCGTCCCTTCCCAGCAGCAGGATTCTCCGTCCCTTCCCGGCAGCGGGATTCTCCGTCCCTTCCCAGCAGCAGGATTCTCCGTCCCATCCTGGCAGCGGGATTCTCCGTCCGTCCCTTCCCAGCAGCGGGATTCTCCGTCCCTTCCTGGCAGCGGGATTCTCCGTCCGTCCCTTCCCAGCAGCGGGATTCTCCGTCCCTTCCCGGCAGCGGGATTCTCCGTCCGTCCCTTCCCAGCAGCGGGATTCTCCGTCCCTTCCCAGCAGCAGGATTCTCTGTCCGTCCCTTCCCAGCAGCAGGATTCTCCGTCCCTTCCCGGCATCGGGATTCTCCGTCCCTTCCCAGCAGCGGGATTCTCCGTCCCTTCCCAGCAGCGGGATTCTCCGTCCCTTCCCGGCAGCGTGATTCTCCGTCCCTTCCCAGCAGCGGGATTCTCCGTCCCTTCCCAGCAGCGGGATTCTCCGTCCCTTCCCAGCAGCAGGATTCTCCGTCCCTTCCCGGCATCGGGATTCTCCGTCCCTTCCCAGCAGCGGGATTCTCCGTCGCTTCCCAGCAGCAGGATTCTCCGTCCCTTCCCAGCAGCAGGATTCTCCGTCCCTTCCCAGCAGCAGGATTCTCCGTCCCTTCCCAGCAGCAGGATTCTCCGTCCCTTCCCGGCATCGGGATTCTCCGTCCCTTCCCAGCAGCAGGATTCTCCGTCCCTTCCCAGTAGCGGGATTCTCCGTCCCTTCCCAGCAGCAGGATTCTCCGTCCCTTCCCAGCAGCAGGATTCTCCGTCCCTTCCCGGCAGCGGGATTCTCCGTCCCTTCCCAGCAGCAGGATTCTCCGTCCCTTCCCGGCAGCGGGATTCTCCATCCATCCCTTCCCAGTAGCGGGATTCTCCGTCCCTTCCCAGCAGCAGGATTCTCCGTCCCTTCCCGGCAGTGGGATTCTCCATCCATCCCTTCCTGGCAGCGGGATTCTCCGTCCCTTCCCAGCAGCAGGATTCTCCGTCCCTTCCCGGCAGCGGGATTCTCCATCCATCCCTTCCCAGTAGCGGGATTCTCCGTCCCTTCCCAGCAGCAGGATTCTCCGTCCCTTCCCGGCAGTGGGATTCTCCATCCATCCCTTCCTGGCAGCGGGATTCTCCGTCCCTTCCTGGCATCGGGATTCTCAGTCCCTTCCTGGCAGCGGGATTCTCCGTCCCTTCCCGACAGCAGGATTCTCCGTCCCTTCCCGGCAGCGGGATTCTCCATCCATCCCTTCCCAGTAGCGGGATTCTCCGTCCCTTCCCAGCAGCAGGATTCTCCGTCCCTTCCCGGCAGTGGGATTCTCCATCCATCCCTTCCTGGCAGCGGGATTCTCCGTCCCTTCCTGGCATCGGGATTCTCAGTCCCTTCCTGGCAGCGGGATTCTCCGTCCCTTCCCGACAGCAGGATTCTCCGTCCCTTCCCGGCAGCGGGATTCTCCATCCATCCCTTCCCAGTAGCGGGATTCTCCGTCCCTTCCTGGCAGCGGGATTCTCCGTCCCTTCCCGGCAGCGGGATTCTCTGTCCGTCCCTTCCCGGCATCGGGATTCTCCGTCCCTTCCCGGCAGCGGGATTCTCCGTCCCTTCCCGGCAGCGGGATTCTCCGATCCCGCTTCTGCGAAAGGGAGTTTTGGGTCAGCGCCAAATTCTCCGTCCTCGCCAGCAGCGGTAGCGAGGCGGACTAGCAACTGAGAATCTCGCCGGTTATTTCTTGTTGCTCTGAACCTCAGGATGTTCCAAAGTACTCTACAAACAAGAGGGGACTTGTTGAGATGTCGCGACGGTTGTCGGGGATGTGGTGGCCAATTTGCACGCAGCAAGCTCGGCAAAGAGCAGTGTGATCACCGAATCATTTGCTTTGGTAACATCTGTCAAGAGGTAAATACTGAGCAGGGCAGAGAGCGCACATGCAGTCATACCCCAGAACACGGGCAGGCAGGATATGCCTCCTGATTTCAGAGCTTTTGAAGGAGGTTTTAAACTCTGGGGCCTCGGGGTAAGTTTGATAAGTGTTCACCATTATTCCCATGCAGAGTTTACCTTGTCCTGTTGCTAGTCTCCTGTCCTGCAGGCTCGGGAGACATTGTGTAGTTTATACTAACAAGCCGAGCTCCCTCAGTGCTGCACAGTGAGTGTGAATCCCCTTCAGTAACGAGTGAGTACAGAGCACGGTGACTCTCAGAGAAGCACGGGTAATTTCTATTGCATTTATATGGCACCTTCCACAACTTCAGGACCTCCCAAAGAGATTTTACACCCAATTAAGTACTTTTCGAAGTGAATTACGTCATGTCAGAAACAGAAGTCAATGAGGTCCTACAAACAGCAACGTGATAATGACCAAATAATCTAGTTTTAAAGTGATGTTGGTTAAGGGGTAAATGTTAACCAGCCTCTTTGAATAATGCCTGGGGATCTTTTTATGCCCACCTTCGACAGCAGGCAAAGTCTCTACACCAAGAGGCTACATATTCAACCGTATAACATTTCCCCAGTGACACACAGGGACTGCCAGCCTAGAGAGGCAGAGAGAGAGAGAGGCAGAGAGTGATTGAGAGAGGGAGAGAGGCAAAGAGAGAGAGAGAGAGGCAGAGAGTGAGTGAGAGAGGGAGAGAGGCAAAGAGAAAGAGAGGGGTAGAGAGTGAGTGAGAGAGGCAGAGAGAGAGAGAGAGAGAAAGAGAGGGGCAGAGAGTGATTGAGAGAGGGAGAGAGGCAAAGCGAGAGAGAGGCAGAGAGTGAGTGAGAGAGGCAGAGAGAGAGAGAGAGAGAGAGAGGGGTAGAGAGTGAGTGAGAGAGGCAGAGAGAGAGAGAGAGGGGCAGAGAGTGATTGAGAGAGAGAGAGAGAGGGGGGTAGAGAGTGAGTGAGAGAGGCAGAGAGAGAGAGAGAGAGAGAGGGGTAGAGAGTGAGTGAGAGAGGCAGAGAGAGAGAGAGAGAGGGGGCAGAGACTGAGTGAGAGAGGGAGAGAGGCAAAGAGAGGGAGAGAGGCAAAGAGAGAGAGAGGGGGCAGAGAGAGAGAGAGAGAGGGGGGCAGAGAGTCAGTGAGAGAGGCAGAGAGAGAGAAAGAGAGACAGAGAGAGAGAGAGAGAGAGAGAGAGAGGCAGAGAGAGAGAGGGGCAGAGAGTGAGTGAGAGAGACAGACAGAAAGAGAAAGAGAGAACAAAGAAAAGTACAGCACAGGAACAGGCCCTCGGCCCTCCAAGCCCGTGCCGACCATGTTGCCCGTCTAAACTAAAATCTTCTACACTCCCTGGGTCCGTATCCCTCTATTCCCATCCTATTCATGTATTTGTCAAGATGCCCCTTAAATGTCACTATCGTCCCTGCTTCCACCACCTCCTCCGGCAGCGAGTTCCAGGCATCCACTACCCTCTGTATAAAAAACCTGCCTCGTACATCTCCTCTAAACCTTGCCCATCGCACCTTAAACCTATGCCCCCCAGTAATTGACCCCTCTACCCTGGGGAAAAGCCTCTGACTATCCACTCTGCCTATGCCCCTCATAATTTTGTAGACCTCTATCAGGTCGCCCCTCAACCTCCGTCGTTCCAGTGAGAACAAACCGAGTTTATTCAACCTCTTCTCATAGCTAATGCCCTCCATACCAGGCAACATCCTGGTAAATCTCTTCTGCACCCTCTCTAAAGCCTCCACATCCTTCTGATAGTGTGGCAACCAGAATTGAACACAATACTCCAAGTGTGGCCTAACTAAGGTTCCATACAGCTGCAACATGACTTGCCAATTCTTATACTCAATGCCCCGGCCAATGAAGGCAAGCATGCCGTATGCCTTCTTGACTACTTTCTCCACCTGTGTTGCCACTTTAAGTGAGAGAGAGAGGGAGGGGCAGAGAGTGAGGTGAGAGAGAGAGAGAGAGAGAGAGGCAGAGAGAGAGGAGAGGGGCAGAGAATGAGTGAGTGAGAGGGAGACAGAAAGAGAGAGAGACAGCGAAAGAGAGAGGCAGAGAGAACGAGAGTGTGTGGGGGCAGAGAGTGAGTGATAGAGAGAGAGAGAGACAGAGAAGGAGAGAGAGAGAGAGAGAGAGGCAGCGAGAGCGAGAGAGAGGTAGAGATTGAGGGGCAGAGAGTGAGTGAGAGAGAGAGAGGCAGAGAGAGAGGCAGTGAGAGAGAGAGGGGCAGAGAGTGCGTGAGAGTGAGTGAGAGAGAGAGAGAGAGAGAGGCAGCGAGAGAGAGAGGGGCAGAGTGTGAGTGAGAGAGTGAGAGTGGAAGAAAACCAAAGAGAAAATGCTGGAAAATCTCAGCAGGTCTGGCAGCATGTGTAGGGAGAGTAAAGAGCTAACGTTTCGAGTCCAGATGACCCTTTGTCTTTTCTCTCCCTACAGATGCTGCCAGACCTGCTGAGATTTTCCAGCATTTTCTCTTTGGTTTCAGATTCCAGCATCCACAGTAACTTGCTTTTATTAGTGAGCGAAAGAGAGACAGACTGAGAGAGAGAGAGAGACAGGCAGAGAGAGAGAGAGAGAGGCAGAGAGAGAGAGGCAGAGAGAGAAAGAGAGGCAGAGAGAGATAGAGAGAGGCAGAGAGAGAGAGGCAGAGAGAGAGGCAGCGAAAGAGAGACAGACAGGGAGAGAGAGAGGCAGCGAAAGAGAGAAAGAGAGAGGCAGAGAGAGAGAGAGGGAGAGAAAGAGAGAGAGAGGCAGAGAGAGAGAGGGAGAGAAAGAGAGCGAGAGGGAGAGAGGCAGAGAGAGAGAGAGGCAGAGAGAGAGAGAGAGGCAGCGAAAGAGAGAGAGAGAGAGAGGCAGAGAGAGAGAGAAAGAGAGACAGAGAGAGGCAGAGAGAGAGAGAGAGAGGCAAGAGAGAGAGAGGGAGAGAGAGGGAGAGAGAGAGAGAGAGAGAGGCAGAGAGAGAGAGAGAGAGAGGCAGAGAGAGAGGGAGAGAAAGAAAGAGAGAGAGGCAGAGAGAGAGAGAGAGAGAGGCAGAGAGAGAGAGAAAGAGAGACAGAGAGAGAGAGGCAGAGAGAGAGAGAGAGGCAGTGAGAGAGAGAGAGATAAACTGAGAGGGACGGACACAGACAGTGAGAGAGAGAGAAACAGACTGAGAGAGAGGGAGAGAGAGGCAGCGAAAGAGGGACAGAGAGAGAGGCAGAGCGAGAGAGAGGGAGAGAGAGCGAGAGAGGCAGCGAAAGAGAGATAAACTGAGAGGGACAGACACAGACAGTGAGAGGGAGAGGAACAGGCTGAGAGGCAGGGAGGGAGCGAGAGAGAGAGTGAGAGAGAGAGAGAGAAAGGCAGCAAGAGAAGGGCAGACGGAGAGAGAGGCAACAAGATAGAAAGAGGTAGAGAGAGAGAGAGAGGTGGAGGATGGTATTCCCCCATTGTGAGACCAAGTGGCTTCATGGGGACAGGAATGTGAAATGTTTCTCATTGCAGTGGGAAAACATGCCAAATCCTCCAGCCCGATCTCATTAATTATACACCCAGGTGTTTTACGCCATGTTCAGTGCTGGGGCAGACCTGGGCAGCGCCTAGTCTGCTATCGTGTCCGGGTGCCGTACAGAAAAGTCTCCCAACATCCACGATTGAAGAAAGACGGCGGACCTCCCGAAAACGAGGATGGATCTCCGGGAACACTCGGAGGCTGGTAATGGATCTCCTCCTGGACATCAAGTCTGGGGGGTTCCACCTTTAGATGCTCCCTCCACCCACTATTGAGGTGTCCCGGGGTCCTGGGTTGTGGGCGGCCCCATTAACAGGATCCCAATTAGTCTCACTCTGGCCTCTGGTGGGTTTCCCGATCTGCCACGGTGGACACCAGCGGAACGTCCGGCTGTAGATTTGCGGCGGCGTGAATCAGATTCCGCGGCCTCGCGCCATATTCAACCTCTCACCCACCCATTAAACACACCGGCGGGGATTTGGGAGAATTCTGCCCAGAGAACGAGGGACAGATGAAGACAGAGAGGGGGAGAGAGAGAGGAAGAGACAGAAAAAAAGACACACACACACAGATAGGAAATTTATCCCAATCCAGATTTTTTCAATTATGCCAAGTACTGAATTGAAAATGTGCACACTTTTTTTTTTAAAGCGCTACAATTTTGGCTTGAAGTGGTTTTTATTTAAATCTTATAAACTTTATGTCCTGTGTACTTTTTCCAGCTCCATTTGCCAGTATGTTTGGGGCATTTCTCTAGTAAATTAATGGATGCCAAGAACATACGTCTTCTGCAACAGGGTAATTCAGCTCAATAAATCATTGTGTAATTCCACCCCCCCACCTCCCCAACCCCAGTATCCAACAACCCCCACCCCCAACACTCGCTTTTATTTTGTCTCTTCGGTCTTTGCAATGGCCTCTATCCAGTCCTCATTAGGAATTAATCTCGGGGAGACAGTGCATTCCAAGCCATCAAAACCACTTCCTTTGGCTATCTCCCACCCATCAGCGCAGTGGAAAAAGACAGCCAGTTTGTCAATTGCAAGGCCTCACAGCCCTCCTGCCTGCCCCCTTTGCATGACCAACAGGAAGAAATGATTTACCCAATGCCAAAGCAACAATTGCATTTGTATAGCACCTTTAACATAGATTTTTTTAAAAACGCCTCAGGGCAACTTTGCAGAAGTTCTTGTCGAAGAAAATCCAACGCGATACACAGGGGGAATATTCTCCCACAGGTGACTAAAAGGTTGGTCAAAAAGGTCGGCTTTAAGGAACATGTTAAAAGGAGGTGGAGGAGGGGGTCGGGAGACGGAGAGGTTCAAGAATAGAGTTCCACAGCCTAGGCCACTGGCAGCCAAAAGCACGGCTACCAACGGTGGAGCGCTGGGAACGAGTGACGCGCAAGAACGGAGGGCAGTGGGGAATGGAGGAGACTACAGAGTTAGGGAGGGGTAGGTCTTGGAGGGATTCAATAAGAAAGGATGTTGCAAGACTGGAAACCAAAATGTAAATCGGTGAGCATCGAGGAGATGGTGAAAGAAATACATTAAATACGAAATATTAAATAGAGAAAAAAGATAATTGAACCTTAAGGCTGCTGTTCACTGCCCCCCCCCCCCCCCCCCCCAAACCAGGGGCTGTGACTCCTACCTCACCTCAAGGCCGAAGTTACCATGGTGACTAGCGTGGTCTGAGGGGGTGGTCAGCGAGATTTCATGACCGGTGTGCAGGTTATGAGGGAGGATTGGGTGTGACCACGTTAGCATGATTTGAATGAAATGAAATGAAATGAAAATCGCTTATTGTCACAAGTCGGCTTCAAATGAAGTTACTGCGAAAAGCCTCTAGTCGCCACATTCCTGCACCTGTTCGGGGAGGCCGGTACGGGAATTGAACCGTGCTGCTGGCCTGCCTTGGCCTGCTTTCAAAGCCAGCGATTTAGCCCTGTGCTAAACCAGAAAGAGGGCACACGAGTGTGACAACGTGTGCCAAGAGTGACAAGAGTCTTGTGCAGAGGACATGCACGCCCGCGCACGCAATAGCTGTTTTCCGTCTCCCAGCTACCTCCCAGTCTGCAGACTGAGTGAATATTATCACTGTCCCGTTTCCATGTTTACCAGGAGGCCACTCGCCACCCCCCCCCCCCCCCCCCCCCCTCAATGAGTTAGTCCAATATTAACTCTTCTCTACATTGCAGGCCCATCAAATTCCCACTGAAAATAATGAAAATTCCTGGAATTCCTCAGCACGTTAAGGGTGAAGGTTGAGGCTACGATTGGACAACGGGTTAGCTCTGCAGTGAAGGCCTCTAATTAAATCTCTCTGCAGGTCGACAAGCCGAGAGTCTCCCTCCACTTATTAGTATCTTAGTCGTTTATGACTTCCTGAGGAGGATAATTGTTTTTACTTAAAAATGTCGGCCAGTTTATAAATTCACGATTTTCATTTTTTTTTTAAAATGCTGGCGCATGAGTTTGGGTGAAGTGCACTGGTGGGTGTGAGAAATTTCTGTATGATCTTCAGTGGTACTGTGAACAGGAACCCACACAATGAGGGGTTGTTTTCCTGCCAGACCTGACTGGTGCCTGGAGGGGACGTTTTAAAAAGGGTCTAGGGAGGGATGCTGATGGGTACAGCTCAGATTCTGGTGATGGTCACTGTGGGGGAAACAATTTCAGGGGATAAATCAAGAATACCCTCCAAAAAAAAAAGACTCGGTCCGCAATGAAGCCGAGGTACGAGTTCTGCCAAATTCTTCGTGCCAACTCTGTGCAGTTCCACCTTTTCTCTCAAGTTTGCTTTTTACTGGCGTGGAGTTAGATGAAACGAAGAAGAAGAAAAAAAAGAGACCTTTCATGACCCACGGACATCCCAAAGCGTTTTACAGCCACTGTTTTTTTACTGCTTTTGAAATGCAGTGACTGCTGCAGAGTCGTAAATGCAGCAGCCAATTTCTGCACAGCAAGCTCCCACAAGCAGCAAGGAGAAAATCACTGGGTATTCTATATGGTGACCTGTTTTAGTAATATTGGTTATGGGGAATATTTACTAGGGCAACAGGAAGAACTCCCCTGCTTTTGGAAATAGCGCCAGGTGATCTTTTACATTCACCCGACAGGATAGAATTTCTTGGAACTAGAAGAGGCCATTCTGCTCCCAGAGACAGTTCCACCATCAGGCCGAGCTGTGGCCTGGGGCTGGTTTAGCACAGTGGGCCAAATCGCTGGCTTGTAACGCAGAACAATGCCAGCAGCGTGGGTTCAATTCCCTTATTGTCACGAGTAGGCTTCAAATGAAGTTACCGTGAAAAGCCCCTAGTCGCCACATTCCGGCGCCTGTCCGGGGAGGCTGGTACGGGAATCGAACCGTGCTGCTGGCCTGCTTGGTCTGCTTTCAAAGCCAGCGATTTAGCCCTGTGCTAAACAGCCCCTTGAAGCCTACTTGAAGCGATTAGTATTATTATTGTACCACAACTTCATCGACCCACTTTGGCCCCATAACCCTGAATACTGCTTTCCCGAACTAAAATCTACCAATCTCAGTCTTGACGTTTTCAATTGCCCTTTAGCTTCAAACACTATTGGGGGATTTGCTGACATCATCCCCATTGGTTTGGAGTCCCCCAACAGAGGAAATAGTTTAAAATCTCTCAACCCCATCAACTCTTTAGATCACATTCAACACCTCACCAAGATCACCCCTTAATCCTCCATCCTAACGTTAATACTAATCTAGTTTATACAGCCAGTCCTCATAATTTACCACTTTTAACCTCGGTATCATCTTGTGCTACACCCACTTCACATTGAATATGTCCTTCCCATTGTTTTGTTGTCTATAGTTTCATCACATACCCTGTGGCATGGGCCTCACCCTGTGGCATGGGCCTCATCAAAACCAGACCCGATTGGCCTTATCTAGACCAGGAGGACAATCAAAATGTAAATCAGGGTTCCCAGGATCCTTGCTGCCTATGAGTGGGTGGTAAGTAAAGTCATCATAGTCCCAAATGACCATAGGCTGCTTTCCCCTTTGAGGGGGGGGGGAGCTGACTGGTGGCGATTTAACCCGAGGGTCACCACACCTCGGATCGCCCGGGCAATGTTGAGAAGGCGGGGCCTTCATGAATAACCTCAGCTGGTACGGGACTTGAACCCACGCTGCTGGCCTCGCACTGCATCATGAACCAGCTGTCCAGCTGCCTGAGCTAAACCAGCCCCGCTCCAACAAGTGGATTTGTGCAGTAAATGCATGTTTGGTAATTGGGTACGGATGGGATTGGGTTCTGCTGTCAATCGAGCCCTTCCTCCCGCCGTCATAGTTCTCAGGAAAGGAATGAGGAATGGATAGAAATGGGGAGGGATGTTTATCTTCAGCACAGGTACAACGAGTCAACTATTTTCCCTCTGCGAAGTATCATTAATCCTATCAGATGTAAACCAGGCTGTCCGTTCACTGTTACATGGACATATAGAATGTACAGTGCAGAAGGAGGCCATTTGGCCCATTGAGTCTGCACCAGCCCTCGGAATGAGCACCCTACTTAAGCCCAGACCCCACTTAACTTTTTGTTTTGGGCACTAAGGGGCAATTTATCATGGCCAATCCACCTAACCTGCACATCTTTGGACTGTGGGAGGAAACCGGAACTCATGCAGACACGGGGAGAACGTGCAGACAGTGACCCAAGCCAGGAATTGAACCGGCGCTAACCACTGTGCTACCGTGTCGTGCGTTCTACAGTCACACCAAGTCAAAATCCACCGCATTGGCGGACTTCACCCCTGATTGATTGGATGAAGGAGCAGAGATGCCTTTGCAAACCATATTTGCCAACAGGGGGTAACGAAAACCTTTTGGTCAGAAGGGAGAGAAATTGGCTTTTAAAAAAACACAGAAAAAGTTGAAGAGAGCCAAATTGAGGCTTGTAAACTTGCCCTGATTTGACATTCTGGTACCTTTTTCAGTACCTGAAAATACGAACCAGCTTTCGACAATGGAAATCAAAGCCCTATACGCCCATTTAAACAGACGGCAGAGTCCAAATTCCACAGTCAGCAAAGATGTTCTGATTGCTGAAAAGCACAGGAAACCCAAAGGAGGAAGTCTGAATTTCAAAAAGTTACTGGTGTCATCTTCAATTAAGGGCTGCTTGGAACTCTGGGAGTCAATCCAAAATGGCCAACATAGCAACAACAGGCCCACATTCCTCCACTCCCTGTTAATTTGGAAATGGGAGTTTACAATGGGCCCTGAGGGTTGGTCACTGTTGCATTAAAGTCCCAATCATTGGGGAGCTTTGACCTGCTGCCATGTTAGCGTGTTTGCCGCGAAACAGCTCCCCCTTCACAAGGAAATAGAGGAACTGCTTCCTTGGGGCTGTCAGTGGACGGTTAACGGAACCTCTGGCATGAAAGTCCTGGTTGGAAGAGAGAGAGAGAGAGAGAGAGAGAGAGAGAGAATGTCAGGAGAATGCTCCCATATTTCAAACTGGATGACACGGCTTTCCCCAAGAGGTCAAATGTCACGACCCTGACAGAGAGGGCCTCCGATTGAAAGGAAACAGCCACTAACTGAAGCCTGAAGCAATTTATACAAAGCAAGCTGAACGCAAGGGTCACCACAGCATAATCAGCACTGCTCTCGAAGCAAAAGGAGTTCATTAAGGCTGTGGTAAGCCTTTTTTCTGCTGATGTTTGGGTGAGCTGTCCAGTCGAAGGGAGTAAGAAAGTGGAATGTATACACGCACACACACATACGCACACACACACACGCGCGCACACATACACACACAAATGCACACACACGCGCGCACACATACACACACAAATGCACACACACACACACACACACATGCATACAGACACATGCGCGCGCACACACACACACACATACACACACAAATGCACATACACACACCCTCACCCACAGCTGTTGCTTCAAAGTGGTCACTGTTGAGGTTCAGAGGTTCCCAGGTCCCACACACCATCAGCCTCAGTAACCATGATTTGGGCTCGAAGTCAGGCCCAAAGCCCACAGGACCCTGCACATAGTTTCCGCAAACTGACAAGGTATTTACAGCGTTTAAGCTTCACAAGAGCTTCCACCCACTTCTCCAGACATCCCATTCTGCTATTTTCTCCTCCCTGGTGTGATTATCCAGCTTCCACTTCAATGTATCTGCGCTACTCACGTTAATCATTCCTGGTGGGAGCAAGTTCCACATTCTCACCAGTCTCTGGGTAAAGACGTTACTCCTGAATTCCAGTTTGGATTTATTAGTGACTCTCTCACGTTTATGACTCCTTGCTCTGACCTCCATCATAAATGGAGGCACCTTCTCTACGTCAAACTCTTTTATAAATCCAAAGGTCTCAATTGGAATGCTACTAAAAAAAAAGGCTCGCTCAGTCAACACAATGGGTGCGATGGAACGGCCGCGTCACGCCCGGTCCGGTGATGCGATGATGCCGTTAAATATCGCGAGAGGCCTTGCGCGAGATCGGCGACGTTCGGAACAGCTCCCAAGATCTAATGAGACCTCGCGACGTGTCGCGATCTGGATCAAGCCCTCACTGGACGCAATCCAGATGAACATATTGAAGTTAGCCTCTAGTCACATTTAACCTTGTCTGAATTCTCCCAGGGCCCGGGAACTAATGGCTTTGCAGGCCTCGCCAGGGAGCCGTTTATCACTGATCTACACAAACGTGGGCCAGGTGTAATGGCACCTGGGGGGGGGGCCAGGCCATTGGAAGAGCCCGGTTGGTCGGGCTCTGAGCAGGGTGGTACCCTGGCACTCCCATTGGCACGTGGGCACCTTGACACTGCCAGCCTGGTACCATTGCACTGCCACCAGGCACCCTGTCAGTGCCACCCCGGCACTTCAAGGGTGCCAGGATAGCAGCTCCAAGGTGCCTGGGTATCAGGTTGCCCCTGCTGGGGATCAGGCCAGGGGGTGCCCTAGAAAGGTGGGGTGAGGGGGAGTTTGCGGACTTCCTAAGAGATCATTTGGGGCAATGCGGTCGGGTGGGGTTGGGGGGGTGGGAGATCTGGAGGCCACGGTGGAGGTGCAGAGGAGGGGGCGAAAGATCGGAGAGCCATTTAAAAATGGTGCCCGATCCACGAGCCATCTTCCTGCGCTGACAGGAGAGAGGTAAGCACAGCCTCGGTGGGGCAGAGTACCGTCAATAGCGGGTTCGTTCTCACCACTACAGGCCCCAAGCAACACCCTGCTGCATACGCTGAAAATGAGACTTGTTTTTTGCGCGTTAAACCAGGCCCAATATCTGGTGCCCTGATGGTCCAGGTACCTACTCTGTACAGAGTGCACAGATCACATTCTGATGGTCCAGGTACCTACTCTGTACAGAGTGCACAGGTCACATCCGGCTCAACTCGTGTAATGTTTGCTCACGTTTGCTCTAATTGGCAAAAGGTGGGGATGGGTGTGGGGGGAGGGAAGCAACAAAGTTAACAAGGCAAGGAATATACAATAAAGGGCAGGAGTGTAGAGGAAGAAAGGGACCTTGGAATGGCCACAGATCCCCGAAGGTGGAGGGACAGGCAGATAAGATGGTCAAGAAGGCCTACGGGATGCTCGCGATTATTAGCCGAGGTACAGCATGCACGAGCAGGGGGCGTGTAACAAAGTCTCTTGCTGGGGGTGATGGCAATCTCCTTGCAGACTGGAACTATAAAAAACCACGAGTTAGGCCCCAGCTGCAATACCGATCACGAGGAAAGACGTGATTACATTAGAGGGTACCGACCGAGGAGATTTACACAAAGGGTGATGCCCAGAGGGAAGAATGTTTGTTTGGAGGAAAGATTGGAGACGGTGGGGTTGGCTTCTATGGAACGGAGGGGACTGAGGGGAGAGGTAATTGAAACATGCAAAAACCATGAAGGGTCTAAATAAAATGGAGAGGAAGCTCCCATTCATCTTGGTTGAGGGGGTCAAGAACCAAGGGGGCAATCATTTTTTTTTACTATTCATTTACGGGACGTGGGTGTCGCTGGTTAGAACAGCATTTATTGCCCATCCCTAATTGCCCTTCAGAAGGTGGTGGCGAGCTGCCTTCTTGAACCGCTGCAGTCCTTGAGGTGTAGGTACACCCACAGTGCTGTTAGGGAGGGAGTTCCAGGATGTTGCCCCAGGGACAGTGAAGGAACGGCCGATATATTTCCAAGTCAGGGCAGTGAGTGACTTGGAGGGGAACCTCCAGGTGGTGGGGTTCCCAGGTACCCGCTGCTCTTGTCCTTCTAGATGGTAGTGTGGTCGTGGGATTGGAAGGTTCTGCCCAAGGAGCCTTCGTGCATCTTGTAGATGGTACACACGGCTGCCACTGTTCATCGGTGGTGGAGGGTTTGAATGTTTGTGGAAGGAGGAGCAATCAAGCGGGGCTGCTTTGTCCTGGATGGTGTTGAGCTTCTTAAGTGTTGTTGGAGCTGCACTCATCCAGGCAAGTGGAGAGTATTCCATCACACTCCTGACTTGTTCCTTGTAGATGGTGGACAGGCTTTGGTGGATCAGGCGGCGAGTTACTCACGGTAGGATTCTTAGTCTGTGACCTGCCGTGGTAGCCACAAAATCAATATGGCTAGTCCAGTTCAGTTTCTAACTTAAGAGTAAGAGGCAGGAGGTCGAGTGGGGATTTGAAGGAACTCTTTTTCACCCGGGAGTCAGCGGGAACCTTGAACCCACTGCCTGAAAGGGTGGTAGGGGTCGGTAGCATTTCAGAAGTACTTGGCCGTGTACTGGAAATGCCGTTAGCTACAGGACCAAGAATCAGAGAGGGGCAAAGGCTAGATAGCTCGTCAGCCACCACAGGTATGAAGGGCCAAATGCGCCCCCCCCCCCCCCCCCCCCCCCCCCCCCCAGGAACTCCTACTGATTCTGTGAAGCGAAAGGCCACAAGACCGTGAAAGAAAGGCCAGAAAACAAAAGTACTCGGGGCTTTGTGTGAACGCTGATGTGAAAGGAATGATCTATTACAGCATTGAGCAAATTCAAATCCCAGTTCACGGCATTCCCGATAGGTGGCCGATCCCATTGCTTTTTAAATTGTCAGCCAGAGGCCCCCGGTTTACTGGATTCCATCCAACGAACAACTGTCTTTGCAATTCTCCGCAGTAAGATGCCTGCCCAGCAACTGTCATCCATACTGTCCCCAGCTCTTTAAATAGTAATGCTGGGAAAACCCATCAGGCACCAAACTAGACTACCCTCGAGCGAGCGGCTTCAGCCAGACTTTCCGACTACTTTTTGTTCCGGTCATGGGGTGGGTGCCCGTCTGTCGAGCCCCAAGGGATCGCATCCGGAGGGAAAATGTCTCTGGCCGACAGCTTCCCAACCCGCTGCGTATCGAGTCACCGCAGGGCCGCGGGATCTTCAAAGGCTGAAGGAAGGTGTAGACCGTCACCCCCACCAAAGACAAACATCATTTTTATACACATTTTGGGAAAGGAGGAATAAACTTTACAATTTGGCTCCGCCAGGACAGAACTTAAGTGTGTTAGGGATTGGGACCCCATCCAATTTGAGGCTGACACCATTTCCTGGCCATTAATATTATTTATGGCAGTTAAAAACCGTAACGTTTACCCTGACGTTTACCCGGAAGGGGTAGAGGTAGGGGAGCAGCAACTGTCGCCACAGAGGTGGGGGGGGGGAGCGGCCAGCGACATGAGCCGCACAGCACCTGCCCGTGGGCTTCGCTGGGCTCAGCTGTGATGCCCCTGCAGTCAAATAGGCTGCCGGGGGTTGGGTGTAAAGAATGAGCGTCTGAGCAATGTGCCGTACGGAGGAGGAGCCTCATGCGCGTGGAATCTAACGTTCCTACCTGGGTTATCCCCTTTAAGAGGGCGGGAGAGAAACATGGGGAGACAGTGCAGGAGAGGATATATTTTATAGGCCGTTGGAAAAGCTGTGGCAAATCGTCGCTCCTGAACCTCCGTTTCATTTCCATTTCTGACTGACCACAGGATTTGTTTTCCGATTCTGGCAGTCAGATGGATGAGTGCTTAGCGCTGGACCTGTAAAATGCCCGGCATGCTCGGGATAACAGATAGTGCAGCATTCATTGTGGAGACAGCTAATACTATGCCCAGATCACAGCCCCGTGCTGAAGCAGGCTTCCCTTTCTTTGGGAGCACTGACATTCAATAGCGCATTTCTCCCTTGACAACGCGGAAAATCAGTTCAAACCGCAATTTATTAACACTGACACAGTAAATTAATCCCCATCACACCACCCCAGTAGATGGATGTGCGCGGCTGAACCGTACAACAACCACCTGCATTCATATAGGGACTTTAATTCAGCGAAACGCCCCACCATACTTCAGAGGGGCTGGCCACAAAGCGATTTGAGAGGACAGGGTGATGACGAGCTTGGCCCCCAAGAGGTAGATTTCAACGGGTAGGAGAGAGATATGGACAGGTTCAGGCGGAGAATTTCAAAGCTTGGGGCCCTGAAGACATGGCCCAACAGTGGCAGAACGATGGAGACCAGGGAAGGCCACAAGGGGCCAGATTTGGAGGAGCATTGGGGGTCTCAGAGGGTTGTACGGGCTGGGTACAGCCAGCAGGCTGCAGATCAGGAAACCCGACACTTCACTAACTTGCGAATTGTGCCTGAGCAGAGGGCCAATTATTCAGGAGAGGAAGGGGAAAAGTTGAAAGGGGTGGCCACCATTGTGACCTTTGACTTGTGGCATGTTTACTTGCGACCTCTTGTAAAACACAGCACCGAGCAGAAGGGTTCAGAGACAAAGATACCAGGGGTATCCTCAGGCATTATTCCAATTCAACGCCAAGTCCTTCACCAAGAAAAAGAACCAAACTATCAGATTAAAAGCTGGACTCGAAATCGGCCACTAACAGAAGGATGAGCTCCAAAGTGGGGAAACCATGGGCGGGATTCTCTCACCCCGGAGCCCGGCCGGAGAATCACCGGGACCGGCGCGATCCGCGCCACGCCGCCGATTCTCCGGAGCACGGACAACCGGCGCCATTGGCTCCGGCCCGACGCCAGTCGGGGGGCCACTCTATGGGCTCCCCCCCCCCCCCCCCCCCGGCGATACTCGGCCCGGGGTGGGCTGAGCGGCCCATGCAGAAAAATCCGAGCCCCACCCACGCCGTTCACACCAACTCTTACCCGGCGGGACCTCGGCGTGGATGCATCCGGGGGTGGCCTGGTGGAGGGGGAGGGGGCTCCGTTGTGGCTTGGCCCACGATCGGGACCTACCGATTGACGGGCCGGCCTCTCGGGCCGGGGGCCTCTTTTGCTCCGCGCCGGCCTCTGTAGCCCTACATGTTGTGGCGGGGCCGGCGCAGAGAAGGGAGCCACCGCGCATGCGCGGCAATTGCGCTGGTCCCACTGCGCATGCGCGGATCCTGCGGTGCCCATCTGACGCCGGGATCGGCAGCTGGAGCGGCGTGTGCCACTCCAGTGCCATGCTGGCTCCCTGTAGGGGTCAGAATTACTGCTCCTGAGGGCACGGTTGACACCGTCAGGAAACATGACGGCGTTCACGACGGCGTCAACACTTAGCCTCAGGATCACAGAATATCCCTCTTTTATCAGCTTTCAGTCATCATTACTGTTTGCACATTGTGGCCATGAAATCTATTTGATAAGCCTTCCTCTTCGTGTTCTTTAGAAGACTGCTTAAGGTGCTGTCTGGTTCTCCTTTCCAATTGGTTAAAGTGATTGCAGCCATCTTCATCCAGCAATGCAGAGTGGATGATCCATTTTGGTCCCCTCATGGGGTCCATGGCATCACCGATGCCAGTCTTCAACCAATTCAATTCACTCCCCGTGATATCAAGAAATGGCTGAAGGCACTGGATACTGTAAAGGCTATGGGCCAAAACAACATTCTGGCAATAGTACTGAAGGCTTGTGCTCCAGAACTTGCCGCACCCCTAGCCCAGCTGTTCCAGTACAGCTACAACACTGGCATCTAACCGGCAATGTGGAAAATTACCCAGGTATGTCCTGTACACAAAGAGCAGGATAAATCCAACCCGACAATAACCCCCCTGACAGTCTACTTTCAATCATCAGTAAAGTGATGGAAGGGGTCATCAATAGTGCTACCAAGAGGCATTTACTCAGCAATAACCTGTTCCCTGATGCTTATTTTGGATTCTGCCAGGGTCACTCGGCTCCTGACCTCATTACAGCCTTGGTTCAAATCTGGACAAAAGAGCTGAATGCCAGAGGTTAGGTGAGAGTGACTGCCCTTGACATCAAGGCAGCATTTGACCGAATATGGCCAACAAGGAGCCCTAGCTAAACTGGAGTCCATGGGAATCAAGGGGTAAGCTCACCACTGGGTGGAGTCATACCTTTCTTTTAAAAATAAATTTAGAGTGCCCAATTATTATTATTTATTTTTTTAAATTCCAATTAAGGGGCAATATAGCATGGCCAATCCACCTAACCTGCACATCTTTGGGTTGTGGGGGCGAAACCCACACAGACACGGGGGGAATGTACAAACTCCACACGGACAGTGACCCAGAGCCGGGATCGAACCCTGGCCGCAGTCCCAGTGCTAACCGCTGTGCCACACACCAGCCCTGGTTGGAGTCATACCTGGCACGAAGGAAGATGGTTGTGGAGTTGGAGGTCAATCATCTCAACTCCAGGGCATCACTGCAGGAGTTCCTCAGGATGGTGTCCGAGGCCCAACCACCTTCAGCTGCTTCACTGATGATCTGCCTTCCATCACAAGGTCTGAATCGGGGATGTTTGCTGATGATTACAAAATGTTCAGCACCATTCGCGACTCCTCAGATATTGTCTGTGTCCCATTGCAGCTAGACCGGGACACTATCCAGGCTTGGGCTGTCAAGTGGCAAGTAACATCCACACCACACAAGTGCCAGACAATGATAGCTTCAACAGGACAGAATCCAACCATCTCCCTTTGACGCTCAATGGCATTACCGTCACTGAATTCCCCCCACTGTCTGCATCCTGGGGGGGTTACCATTGATCAGAAATTGAATTGGACTAACCACGTTAATACTGTGGTAACACGAGCAGGTCAGAGGCTAGCAATCCTGCGGTGAGTAACGCCTGGTGAGTAAAGCCTGTCCACCATCTACAAGGCACAAGTCAGGAGTGTGATGGAACACTCTCCACTTGCCTGGATGAGTGCAGCTCCAACAACGCTCAAGAAGCTCAACACCATCCAGGAAAAAGCATCTCACTTGATCGGCACCCTACCCTCCAACTTAAACATTCACCCCCTCCGTAGCCAACGCAGAGTGGCAGTCGTGTGTGCCATCTACAAGATGTACTGAAGCAACTCATGGCTCCTTAGGCAGCACATTCTAAACCCACAACCACAACAATCTAGAAGGACAAGAGCAGCAGATATCTGAGACCATCACCACTTGGAGGGTCCCCTCCAAGTCAGTCACCATCCTGACTTGGAAATATATCGCCGTTCCTTCACTGTCGCTGGGTCAAAATCCAGAAACTGCCTCCCTAACAGCACAGTGAATAATCTGCACCACGTGGACCTCTGCGGACTGAGAAGGCAGCTCACCACCACCTTCGTAAGGGCAATTAGGGATGGGCATCAAATGCAGGCCCAGCTAATGACACCCACGTCCCATAAATCAATTTTAAACAATCAAATTGCAAAACCACTTTCTCCAGTTTTAATATGCTTCCCAATCACAGGCCAGCAGAGAAAGCTTCTGCCCCCATCACATTCCCAAGAGGGAAGATTAAGATATAACTGTCATCAGGGGGTGGCACGGTGGCACAGTGGTTAGCACTGCTGCCTCACAATGCCGGGGTCCCAGTTTCGATCCCGGCTCTGGGTCACTGTCCGTGTGGAGTTTGCACATTCTCCCCGTGTTTGCGTGGGTTTCGCCCCCACAACCCAAAGATGTGCAGGGTAGGCGAATTGGCCACACTAAATTGCCCCTTAATTGGAAATAATTAATTGGGTACTCTAAATTTTAAAAAAAAGATGTAACTCCCATCACTATATTCACAGAATCCATAAGAATCATAGAATCTCTACATTGCAGGAGTCCATTTGGCCCATTGATTCTGCATGGACCATCCGAAAGAGCATCCAACCTAGGCCCACTCCCTTGCTCTATTCCCATAGCCTGTGCGTTGATCAAGGCCAATCCATCTAACAGCACATCTTTGGATTGTGGGAGGAAACCGGAGCACCCGGAGGAAACCCACGCACACACGGGGAGAACGTGCAGATTCCGCACAAGACAGTGACCCAAGCCGGGAATCGAACCTAGGACCCTGGTGCTGTGAAGCAGCAGTGCTAACCACTGTGCTACCGCGCCGCCCCCATCACTGCAACTTGAATGGGAGGAGCAGGGCGGAGGGAGAGAGAGAGGGGGGAGCAGGAACCAGAGGCGAAATGTGAAACCAAAGCGAAAGAAAAGAGTGGGGTGGGCGGGGAGATCTCCTGTTTCAGGGGCAAAGGGAGAGAAAGCTTGTTGCAGGGAATGTGGAATGGGTGACCTTGCTAATGCAGGGGTGAGGGATTGGATTAATAAACATGTGTGGAGCATGCAAGGAGAAACGGTGGGAGGAATCCCCCCCTGCTCAGCTGAGAATGGGTCATTTGATGTGTGGGTTCCGCAGGCTCGTGTTCCAGTAATACACCCGGACCCACTCAGTACAAACAACGCCACAGGAGAGCCGCCAGTCCCATCAATTAGACGCTCTGCTCACGATCTGAGAGGCAGTTTACTCCTCTGTATTTTTATAGGTTTCAGTCTGCTCTGATCTTCTTTCCGTTACACGATCTTTACAGCGCGAGCACTTTTTATGTCAACTGGCTTGGGTTTCTTCATTGCTGCTGCCAATCTGAAATGCTGGAGCTGAGAGTGGAGGAAATATTCCCTGAATGCAAAATGCAGGGAGGCTCGCATTTCCCTGGATACTACAGGAAGCCTGCCGAGGTCGGAGTGAATGGATTGCAGTGAGCACAAGACACTTTGAACTTCAATAACTTCACCACACACACCACACGGTGAAAAGTCACGTCGGGGATTCATGGTTTAACATTCTCATTGTTGTTTTCTAATCACTCCTTCCCGTCTCTGTTATCTCCTCCAATTCTAAATCTCTCCGAGATCGCTGCACTCCGCCAATCCTTGCTCTCCTGTCCTCCCTCTTCTATCATATAATCTGATAATCTTAATTATTGTCACAAGTAGGCTTACATTAACACTGCTGTGAAGTTACTGTGAAAACCCCGACTCGCCACATTCCGGCGCCTGTTCGGGTAAACGGAGGGAGAATTCAGAATGTCCAAATTACCTAACAAGCACGTCTTTCGGGACTTGTGGGAGGAAACCGGAGCACCCCGGGGAAACCCACGCAGACACGGGGAGAACGTGCAGACTCCGCACAGTGACCCAAGCCAGGAATCGAACCTGCAACCCTGGCGCCGTGAAGCAACAGTGGTAACCACTGTGCTACCGGGCCACCCCTCCGTCACTGGCAGTCGTTTCTTCGTAAGAATCTTTGTGAGGACCACGAAGAATCCGTCACGAGTTTGCAGAATCGAAAGAAATAACTTTATTTACAA
Organism: Scyliorhinus canicula; assembly: GCF_902713615.1. Classification (NCBI taxonomy): domain Eukaryota; kingdom Metazoa; phylum Chordata; class Chondrichthyes; order Carcharhiniformes; family Scyliorhinidae; genus Scyliorhinus; species Scyliorhinus canicula. The sequence goes on along the minus strand of NC_052157.1, from coordinate 8,381,970 downwards.
TTAAACATATACAACAGCAGCAGCAGCCCCCCCCCCCCCCCCCCCCCCCCCCACCACTGCTCTCTCCCCTCTAGCTGGTTCCACACTGGCCAGCTCTGTTTATGCAGGGACTCTGCTAATGATTTTTTCGCCTTTCTCATTGGGGGAGATCATACTCACTAAGGATTGTGGGATAGGCAATAGACCCCAGCCAGTAGTAATCAGGCAGGTTAAAACAAAGAATCTAGACCCAAATTTCTAGAATTTCCTGGGTCTCTGTAACTCTTTCTCCTCCTTTAAGATCATCCTTAAAACTTCAATCTTTGACCAAGCATTTCCTCACCTGCCTTAACGCCTGCTTATGAGACTCAAAACCAAATTCCGTTTGATAGTCGCTCCTGTGATGTGTCTTGGGATATTTTACTATGTCAATGACGCTATGCCAATGCGAGTTGTTGGAAGTAACGTGAACTGCTCTCAGTTCAGTCCATGAGACAACCGTAAAAATATAATTTACTCACTCACAACTCTCACTATCACACACCGGTAACCATGACGCGGTTCCTTGTTACTAACTGCTCGGTTTTTGGCTGATGCTGGAAAAGTATTTGTTGCCCCCCAGGTATCAGCTGGCACGCTGCCGAAGTGACACCCTGCCGAAGTGACACCCTGCCGAAGTGACACCCTGCCGAAGTGACACCCTGCCTAAGTGACACCCTGCCTAAGTGACACCCTGCCTAAGTGACACCCTGCCTAAGTGACACCCTGCCTAAGTGACACCCTGCCTAAGTGACACCCTGCCTAAGTGATCATTATTCATGCCTGACCCCAGCGAAAATAGAGCAGCAGCCAAATACTGCAGTTGCTGAAAATCTGAGGTAAAAAACAAAATAAAAAGTGCTGAAAAACACTCAGCGGGTCGGGCAGCGTCAGTGTCGAGAAAGGCGATGACCGGTCTTCAGAGGTGAAAGTGCCAACCGATTATGTTATCCGTTGTGGTTCAGTGGTCAGCAGCCTGTGGGCTCCAGCCCCACTCGCTTCAGGGGCAGTGTGAAATCCAAACTGCCGCTGCCAATTCAGCGCCGAACCGAGGGAGGACTGCGCCGTTTGGAGACCTTACAACGAGGCTCTCTTGGGCGAATGCAAACAATCCCACAGCAATGTTTCCATGAACGGGGGAGCTAGCCACAGTGTCTGGGCCAAGCTCTGTCCCTCACCCAACATCAGATATCTGATCATTGTTGAATTGTGGTTTGCGGGAACTTGCTGCGTGTAAATTGGTTCCGCACTGCAAGCGAATGCACTTCAAAAAGCAGCTTGTTGGTTACAAACAGCTTTGGGACGCTCTTAGGAAATGAAAGATATAAAATGCGAGAACTTGCTTATTCACATTGTGGAGCTATTGCGGTGACCCCCCCCCCCACCCTCAAGATGGTCTTCACCCCAATTCCCACATGCACAATTAGGAGCCGGAACAGGGAGCAGAATGGGGGATTTCCCGCTGCTCCCCATCACTCTGCCAGCTCAACCACATTGCCACTTGGTTTGAGAGGTGGGCGTGAAAGCAGAGGCCCTTCCCGCTGAGGCCGACTCAGTGTAACACTTGGAGCAACGCGCCATTGGAGCCAGCCTCCCTGAGAGTGTGACGCTGCGGGGTACATCCCTTAGCGGGGAGGGAATCGCAGAGCTCCAGCAGCCTGAGAGTGTGACGCTGCGGGGTGCATCCCTTAGCGGGGAGGGAATCGCAGAGCTCCAGCAGTCTGAGAGTGTGACGCTGCGGGGTGCATCCCTTAGCGGGGAGGGAATCGCAGAGCTCCAGCAGTCTGAGAGTGTGACGCTGCGGGGTGCATCCCTTAGCGGGGAGGGAATCGCAGAGCTCCAGCAGTCACTCCGAGCCTTGGGAGTCTCACAGGCGGCCAAGAACAATGCGACTTTTGATCAGCAAGAGTTCAGAGAAAGGTTCCCAAACTGAATGTCACTAGCTACGTTTGAAGGAATGTTGCAAACAGGCACTGGAGTCAAACACACTGACCTGCACAGTACTAAGACCTCCTATTACAGAGACAGAATTTGCAGTTATACAGCACTTTTCAGAATCTCAGGGCATCCAAAAAGTTCATGAAGTACTTTCTGAAGTTTAGTCACTGTTGCAATGTAGGAAATGCCGCAGCCAAGCTGTGCACAGCAGTGATAAGGATCTTTTAGTGATGCCGGTTGAGAAAGAAAGACTTTTGCATTTGTATAGCACTTTTGTTGACAAAACATCTTAAAATTTGTACAGCCAACGATGTAATTTGTGAAGTGTAGTATTTTTAATTTGCACTCAGCACATTTCCATAAACCACCATCTGATAACGACCAGAAAATCCATTTTCATAAGTGCGCCACTTGGTTCGCGCCGCTGCCTCACAGCGTAGGGGACCCGGGTTCGATTCCCGGCTTGGGTCACTGTCTGTGTGGAGTCTGCACGTTCTCCCCGTGTCTGCGTGGGTTTCCTCCGGGTGCTCCGGTTTCCTCCCACAAGTCCCGAAAGACGTGCTTGTTAGGTGAATTGGACATTCTGAATTCTCCCTCCGTGTACCCGAACAGGCGCCGGAGTGTGGCGACGAGGGGCTTGTCGCAGTAACTTCATTGCAGTGTTAATGTAAGCCTACTTGTGACAATAAAGATTATTAAAATTAAGGACGGTATTTTGTACACAATTTCACCTCACATCGGTAGAAGAGCAAACAGTTGATTTTACAGGTTTATTAATTTGCTGGCCTATATATTATGGTTAGACGCAGATTCAACAATAAGCTGGGACTGCACGTGGATGATATATCCAGGAACAGGCGAACTCACTGAATCATATTGCGGTTCAACTCCAGTGCCCTTCCAGGAAGTGGGGAAATATATGGGAACAATATTTTCTGAGTATTGAGCTGGGACATCATTTCATTTCCTAGAAAGTCTCTTCTCGGCTGAATCCATGATTATGAAGTTGCTGCAATGGGGCAGGCACCAGTCGGTATTTGCAATGCTGCTTTGTGTCTGTTTCTGAAACTGTGTTCCTGTACTCAAGCCAACATCTTAAACCAGGCAGGGAGGGATAGGAGGCCTTGCAGTGACCTCTCGAGACACTCTACAGACTCACGGAGTGCAAACTTAAAAAAGAACCTTGATCAGTAGAAGCTGAAATGCAGCCAGACTCGCTGAAGCCACTTTGATGGCTATTACTGTGGGAACTCAGTGCGCAACTAACAACGGACCAGTTAATCATTAGGACGCCCCATCCCAGTGCAAGCTCCATAATTTCACAAACCTGAGCAACAGACCATTTTCCATTCAGTTGACCTTTCAGAAACAGAGGGCGTGATTCTCCGCACCCGCGAGAAATCGTAAGGCTGGTGTCAAAAACGGGCGGGTTTGACGCCAGCCTCCACCCCCCCGACCGGGAACCGATTCTGCTCCCCGGTCGGGGCTAGCATCGCGCAGCCGTGAACTCCGGCATCGCGGGCTTAACGAATTTCGTTAAGCCCGCTAGCCAGAGTTAGCGACGGCTGACGCGTCAGATGATGTCAGCCGTGCATGCGCGGATAGGACGACTCCAACCCGCGTATGGACGGATGACGTCATCACGCATTTGCGTGAATCCCGCGCATGCGCGGGCCGGTATGCCCCTCAGCCGCCCCGCGAATGGATACAGCGGGGCGGCGGAAGGATAAAGAGTGCGCGGGGTAAGTACCCGCTGCCCGCGATCGGTGGGCACCGATCGCGGGCCCATGGCACCCTTGGCACGGCCGTGGTACTGCCGTGCCAATCGGTGCCATGGTTCCCCAGATCGGGCCGTTTTTACGAACGATCAGACCAGGTGTGATTTACGTTCATAAAAACGGTCGTAAAGGCCTTGGAAATCGGCCCAACGGCCAGGGGTGAATCGCTGCTTGCCGTAAATAAACGGCGGGCAGCGATTCATGTCGGGAGGCGGGCGTGGGGGGGGGGGGGGGGGGAGAATAGCGGGAGGGCGTCGGACCAGCGTGGCCGTAAAATATACGCCGCCCGCTATTCTCCGCCCCGTCGTGAGTGCGGAGAATTCCACCCAGAACATTTCTGATTAAACTTGAGCCCATCCGGCGGAGCCTGGCTTCCAGACAGTGGGGCGACGCAGTGGTTAGCACTGCTGCCTCACAGCTCCAGGGACCCAGGTTCAATTATTCCGGCCTCGGGTGACTGTCTGTGTGGAGTTTGCACTTCCCCCCCCCCCCGTGTCTGCGGGGGTTTCCTCCGGGTGCTCCGGTTTCCTCCCACAGTCCTCCGACAGATGGTTAAGTGGATTGGCTGCGCTAACATTTGCCCGTTAGTGTCCAACGGTTAGGTTGCTGGGTTACGGGGATGGGGTGGAGACGTGGGCTTAGGTCGGATGCTCTTTCGGAGGTCCGGTGCAGACTCGATGGGCCGATTGGCCTCCTTCTGCACTGTAAATTCTATGTTATGTTATGTCTGCGTGGGTTTCTTCTGGGTGCTCCGGTTTCCTCCCACATTCCAAAGATGTGGGGCGAAATTCTCCCAATGGGGGACAAAGTTCTGACGCTGGAGTGAAACCCGGAGTGTTTCACTCCGGCATCGGAGGCCGCTCCTCACCCCCTATTCTCCCCCTCCCAGGGGGCTAGGAGCGGCGGCGTGTCAATCTCGCCGACGCTTGACATCTGGGTTTCCCTAGTAATTGAGGACCAGCCAGGCCAACATTGGGTCTCGTGTGGATAGACTCGACTTTCATTGAATCATGGAATGAAACGACCCCGGAAAAAGCCCCTCAGCTCACCGTGTCTGTGGCAGCACTTTGCCAAAACTATCCAAACAGTCCCACTATCCTAGCTTGTAAGGACACACGAGGGGAGAGGAGCTGGAGTAGACCATACTGGTGCTGAGCCTCCTCCGCCTTTCAATACAATCATGGCTTCTAATTCCACATTCCCTCCATTTTTCCCATATCCTTCAGTCAAAAATCTCTCTATCCCAGTCGGAAATATTTCCCACAGGCCTCTGGGGAAGATTCAGGAGCCATTGGCTGAGGAGATTTCTCCTCCTCTGATTGCTAAATGACCATTCCCTTATCCTGAGATTACACTGCCATGTTCCCGGGGCGGGACTCTCTGATTCTGAGGTTAAGCGTTGACGCCGTCACAAACAGCGTCGTGTTTCCCGACGGCGTCAACATGGCCTCAGGATCAGCAATTCTGGCCCCTAGCCCCAGCACGACACTGGAGCGACCCACGCCGCTCCGGCTGCTGATCCCGACGTCAACTGGGTGCCACGGGGTCCGCGCATGCGCAGTGGCTCCCTTCTCCGCGCCGGCCCCGGCGCAACATGGCGCAGGGCTAAAGGGGCCGGCGCAGAAGAAAGGAGGCCCCAAGCCCAAGAGGCTGGCCCGCCGATTGGTGGGCCCCAATCGCGGGCCAGGCCACACCACAGCCCCCCCTAGGGGTCGGACTCCCCCCCCCCCTCCCCCGCCCACAGGTCACCCCGGACCCTTACACGCTGAGGTCCCTCCGGCTAAGAGCTGGTTAGAACGGTGACGGGACTGGGGGTTTTTTCTTTCGGCCTCTCGGCCCATCCCGGGCGAAGAATCGTCGGGGGGGGGGGGTCCATAGAGAGGCCCCCGGCCGACACCGTGACGATTCTCTGTTCTGCGGAGAATCGCGTCCCGGCGTCGGGGTGTGATTCGCGCCGGTCGCGGCGATTCTCCGGCCCGGCCCCAGGCTGAGAGAATCCCGCCCTTGGTTTCCGTAACCAGCGGGAACAACCCCCTTCACCTCTTTCCTCCGAGTCCGGCATTTCCCCTATGTAGCCAATTCCCAAGTTTCTATTGAAGCTGATTCCACCGCCCCATCAGGCAGTGCATTCCGAATCTTAACCACGCTGCCTCGAATGGAAGCTTCGCCCTGTCCTTGCCTGCGGAGGAGGATAAATTGCCGACTCTCGCTCCCAGGTCATGTGTTCTAGGGAGGAGGTGCTCTGCCTGATTTCGCAATCCGGCTCTCGGTCTGTAACATTGTCGGTAGCAGAGGAGGAAAATATCAGCCATGATTGAATGGCAGAGCAGACTCGATGGCACGAATGGCCTAATTCTGCCCCTATATCTTGTGAGCCTATGAAGAGTGGGAAGGCAGGCGAACGGACTCCAGCACTGCCATCAAAGCCAGTTTCTCCACGATCATGTGAAATCAGCTGGTCGGGACACGGCGTCCGCAATGCCAAACAATCGGCTTCCAAAGCAGATCCTCTTTTCCCAATTCGGGATGGCATCCAATCTCAAGGAGGACAGAGCAAATGTGTGGTGGACACTCTGGAAGTCTCACTGAAGTAGGAACAAGCTGACATGGGAACAATTTGCTGCAAACCGTGCCAGGTCCGACGGACCAAGACACAGTCAGAAAGTAACCGCATAAAGCCTGCTGCAAAGTGACAGGAACGGGAGCAGATCCCAGGCTCAAGAACCTCCCCTTTCCTCAGGGCAACACATACCCCAAGATTGTGACTCCAGGACCAACCAGCTGAGTCGCCCAAAGACACACAAGTCATGACTTTGGCAGATGTTACCTGCATTTGAACGGACTGACAACATAAATTAATAACTTTTCAGGAACATCCCAAAGATCTTTACACTTCCTCGCACAGTCAATGCAGGGGTTTCTTCGTCTACTCTATATTATTGAGTTGACCCATGCCAAATATTTTGACCTTAATAACTGGGATGATATGATCTGCATACTCGTCTGCCATTGGGCCAGAACGTCGGCTTACCATTGGCCCTGGTCGGTCATGTGCCTCTCGACCGATTGGCCGAGAGGCTGAGTTAACCACGCCTCTAACAACGAGGTATAAATGCTCAGAAGCCTGACGATCGTCCCTTTCCACTGTAGACGATCGCCAGGCTGTGTTGTAGTTAATTAAAGCCTGACATTGGTAAATCACTCGCCTCACGTGCAATTGATGGTGCATCAATAACTTAACAAACAAAAAACAGCGTTCATGAGGACTGCGTTTGCTAATGACTGCTCTTGCAACAAGAGTCACCATCAGACGTCTGGGTCGAGAAGGAAAAGGAACCCGGACAAATCGGGTCAGCAATATACCCCAAAACACAATCTCTGTGCGGCAATGTTTGCTAAGTAGTGATCTACGAACTTACTCAAGACCAGGGAGTCCCAGCAACAGGTCAACTGCAATAGAAACCTTCTCACGACTATTCTGTCAAACTTTTGACCAGTTTTTGCACGCTGCTGTTGGGGCAAAGGAAAAGATTGGAAGAGAATGGGGGAGTGGAAAGAAAGGGAGAAGAGGAAGACGGGGGAATTGAAAGTGCAACAGAACGAGAGAGAGAGAAGTTAAAAGATGGAAGAAGGGCAATACGAGGGACGGGAAAGGGGACAGTATGAAGTGACGGGAGGCACACAAGTATATCCCAGCACACTGATGCTTGTGAGTGACGCAGACCCCAGCAAACCCAATACCTTCGAATTCGCCATTCTGCAAACTAGTTTAAAATGGAAACACTCTCCAGGTAGCAACGGGTTTTTAATACCTTAAGAGGCACAGCCACTGTTATTTATATCAGAAAGGAGTCTCTTGACAGTAACCACAACAACCCAGTCTGGTAAATAGGGGGAGGGGAACTGGAGAATTAAAGCTGTAATTAAACCACTGGAACCTCTCAAGCTCAGAAGCAAAGTCAGAATCCCAAGTAGTTTTAGAGTTGCCTCTGAGCAATGACATTCGATATTTACTCTCAACTCTGATTCCAAACGAAAGACTTTAGTCAATTCTAGAGCTTTCATGACAAACAACCTTTTGATAGTGACAGGGCTGAGAGATCGGCACTTCCTATTTTGGCTGACATTATACCTGGCTTTAGATCGCACACGGAACAGTGTTCGGATATCCAGTCCGAGTGGAATGCCACCACTTCGTTCTGCAATAACTGGGTTGGGGGAGGGAATGCGAGGGCCGAGAGGCAGGTCGGGTGACTTGTGTAAGGGCTCCCGAACAAAGTGGCTCCTGAACAGTATTGGGAGCTGCGACATGAATCCGAAGCAGCCCGGGTCAGGTGACCTATTCCCTTCAGCCGACGCCAACAACATTGGCTGAGAGGGTGCATGGGTATCGAGTTGAACTACATGCTGATGCCTTCGCAGTTGAACAGCCAGCAGCATGCTAGTTAGATGCACACAGATATCAAAGCTCAGCCACTACCTGCGTGACAGTACATGGCCCTTTGGGTGGGGGGGGGGGGGGGGGGGGGGGGGGGAGATAGACAACTGGCTTTGAAAAAAGTCAGAGGTAAAATACTATCCAGCTGCTTTAAGCCTGAACGACAGTGAGTTGAACTACTGCACGAGTGAAACAATAGCAGCAAGAACACAGGAAGCCTGATTGAGGCACACACTTCCCCACAGCAAACAATTCACAACCAATTCAGAGAGTGCAAGGCATCATAGTGGAAGTACTCAAGTTATTATTTTTCCATATCCCTTACCTTGATGGGCCCAGCTCGCCTGGGAGACGCTGTTTGGTCTGCCAGGAGGGAGCCTGGAAAAGCAAGAGCTGGAACACAAAGGAGCTCTTCGCACGTTGGCCGAGGGGTTGGCACTGCAGGGTAGGGAACCCCTGACACACACACACACGGGATCTTGGAGTGGCGGCTGCAGACTCAGTCGCCCAGGTGGGGGCGGGGGTATCAGTCACCTGGGGGGGGAGCTGTGAGGCCTACTCCGAGGACCCTGCGAGCCGCCTGCAAAACGGAGAATCAGCCTGGACTTTCTCCAGGGAAGTCTGGAGTGATTCGCTTCCGTTTTCAGTGGGAGTGCGGATATAGCCCCATTATGGGCAGCACGGTAGCATAGTGGTTAGCACTGTTGCTTCACAGCACCAAGATCCCGGGTTCGATTCCCGGCTTGGGTCACTGTCTGTGCGGAGTCTGCAAGTTCTCCCCGTGTCTGCGCGGGTTTCCTCCGGGTGCTCCGGTTCCCTCCCACAGTCCAAAGATGTGCAGGTTAGGTGGATTGGCCATGATAAATTGCCCCTTCGTGTCCAAAAAAGGTTAGGTGAGGTTACGGGGATAGGGTGGAGGTGTAGGGATAAGGTGGAGGTATGGGCTTAGATAGAGTGCTCTTTCCAAGGGCCAGTGCAGGTTCAATGGGCCGAATGGCCTCCTTCTGCACTGTAAATTCTATGGTATATCACAGAATTCCGCCCCACATGTCCATTGCAACTAATGGCTGTGCCATGAATGTGAACCCCATTTAATTCCGCTGCTCAGAATGATCATTCAAGAGTTACTTTCCCTCCCGACCACCCCAGTGGCTGGCTGGCCAGCTTCAGCAGCAAGAGTCAGCGAATTATTCAACTGTGGGGGGAATCACACTGAGCCTAGCCCATTGCTGATTGTGCGCACGCACAAGCATTTTTCCGGAAAAATTGCTGGGTCACTGGTCACTTGAATTTTAATCAGGCTTTCCAGGTGAATTGCCTTCATATTCGCTAACCAATCGGAGCTGGTTTAGCACACTGGGCTAAATAGCTGTCTTTTAAAGCAGACCCAGGCAGGCCAGCAGCACGGTTCAATTCCTGTACCAGCCTCCCCGCACAAGCGCCACAAAGTGGCGACTAGGGGCTTTTCACAGTAACTTCATTTGAAGCCTACTTGTGACAATAAGGGATTTTCATTCAAGTTAAATCGTAATACCTTCCAGTCAGAGTACATTGCCTGAAAGGTGACACAAACGACACCTTTATTTTTTGTTGTTTTTTTTAAATGAATTTTAGAGTACTCAGTTCTTTTTTCCCAATTGAGGGTCAATTTAGCGTGGCCAATCCACCTACCCTGCACAGCTTTGCATTGTGGGGGTGAGACCCACGCAAACACGGGGAGAATGTGCAAACTCCACACAGACAGTGACCCGGGGCCGGGATCGAACCTGGGTCCTAGGGGCCGTGAGGCAGCAGTGCTAACTACTGCTCCACCATACCGCCCGCTGTTTCTGCGCTCGATGGAAATGTGTATGGCCGTGTTATGTGCAAACAGAGAGAGCGAGGTTCAACACTAATGCGCACCAGGTATGGCTCCAAGTTCACGCATTAAGAATCTGGGTGCGATACCAGAGGCATTGAGCATCAATGGGCAGCACGGTAGCACAGTGGTTAGCACAGTTGCTTCACAGCTCCAGGGTCCCAGGTTCGATTCCCGGCTTGGGTCACTGTCTGCGCGGAGTCTGCACGTTCTCCCAGTGTGTGCGTGGGTTTCCTCCGGGTGCTCCGGTTTCCTCCCACAGTCCAAAGATGTGCAGGTTAGGTGGATTGGCCGTGCTAAATTGCCCTTTGTGTCTAAAAAGGTGGGGTGGGGTTACAGGAATAGGGTGGAGGTGTGGGCTTGGGTAGGGTGCTCTTTCCAAGGGGCCGGTGCAGACCTGATGGGCCAAATGGCCTCCTTCTGCACCGTAAATTCTATTCTATGAAATCAAGTGAACTCCAGGAGAGGTTGGTGCTTTCATGAAGTGGGGGGTGGGGGGGGGGAAGAAAATTGCTGGAGAGTGGCGGGGGGGGGAGGAAGATTGAAGTGTTGGGATTAATTTATTTTTACCTCTCAGAAAAGTAAAGCTAACAAAAGTAACAATGCACACATATTGTAATGGCTTGTAATCACTTCCACATGATAACTCTTCAGTGTATCTATAAACATTCACCCTAGGGAGTGGAAGAAGGCTACTCATTTCATGGAAGGCATTTTGTCGGCATGTTAAGGAGTTCATTGATTAAAAAGAAAATCTTGCAACATTCCACTTTAGGAATGCAAAAGGTAAAAAAAAAAATCCACATTGAGATCTAATCTTAATAAAAATGGCTTTCATGAATGAATTCAATAACCATTATCCTAACTGGCTCCAGTTTATTTCTGCATCTCATGGAGGTTACTGTGATGGATTAGCTCTAGTGGTTAGCATAAATCACGGCAGAAATTCAAGCTTCTCCTTTGAAGCTTACCATGGGCATAGAGTCAAAAAGCCTCTGTGCTGATAATATCACACAATAACTCATGCACCCAGAGTCCCAGTCTGCACTGTGCTCAGTCCCGATACTATCAATCCCACTTGTGCAAGAGGGAGAGAAATCACTTCAAAACAAAATGCCTAAAAAGCGATTGTGTGCTCGCGCATGGAGGCAGCCAGGCCTTGAGCTTGCCAATGTTGACTGGTGGGTCAGCCAGAACGTAACCTTGGGGCTAACAACTCTTGTGGTATTGTGGGGCTCGGAGGGGAAGGGGACAGAGTAGAAGGTAGAAGGGCTGGTTTTAAGGGGGACAGAGTATGGGGATCGAGCAGGGATGTACTTCTGAGGCTGTACAAGGCTCTGGTCAGACCCCATTTGGAGTACTGTGAACAGTTTTGGGCCCCGTATCTGAGGAAAGATGTGCTGGGCCTTCGAAAGGGTCCAGAGGAGGTTCACAAGATTGACCCCTGGAATGAAGAACGGTTGAGGACTCTGGGTCTGTACTCGTTGGGAGTTTAGAAGGATGAGGGAGGAATCCTATTGAAACTTACAGGATACTGTGAGGCCTGGATAGAGTGGACGTGGAGAGCATGCTTTCACTAGTAGGAAAAACTAGAAACAAGAGGGCACAATCTCAGACTAAAGGGACGATCCTTTAAAACAGAGCTGAGGAGGAATTTTTTCAGCCAGAGTGTGGTGAAGCTGTGGAACTCTTTGCCGCAGAAGGCTGTGGAGGCCAAATCACTGAGTGTCTTTAAGACAGACATAGATAGGTTCTTGATTAATAAGGGGATCAGGGGTTACGGGGAGACGGCAGGAGAATGGAGATGAGAAAAATATCAGCCATGATTGAATGGCAGAGCAGACTCGATGGGCCGAGTGGCCTAATTTTGCTCCTATGTCTTATAGAAGGGGACAAAGTGAGATATACAAGGATAGCACTGTAGTACAGAGAATGGAATGGTGAAAAATGAAAATCGCTTACTGTCACGAGTAGGTTTCAATTAAGTTACTGCGAAAAGCCCCTAGTCGCCACATTCCGGCGCCTGTCCAGGGAGGCTGGTACGGGAATCGAACCGTGCTGCTGGCCTGCTTGGTCTGCTTTAAAAGCCAGCGATTTAGCCTTGTGAGCCAAACCAGCCCCTTGGTGTGGCTGTGAGTGGATATGGTGACAGGACGATTGAAGAACAACAGGGAGTTATTGCTTCTGTGGCACACACAGTTAGAACAATCTTCAATAGACACAAAGCCTGGACCAGACACAATCTGCCCTACACTCTGCCGCGCTCCTATAACGGGATATCAATTTTGGTATTAAAAAAAAATGAAGTTGGAAAGTTGTGTGTGAAATTGGAAACTCATAATTCCAACAAAAAAAAAAGCCACTAAAATAATCCTGCAGAAGTTAGTATAATTGTGTTTAATCAGAGCCCGTTCCAAATGGAAAGCTTGAGTTTAATGCCAACCTGCTGTCTTGGAAAAGGTTCAGCCTTGGGCACTCCATCCTCGCCAAGGAGTGAATCCTCAGTGGAAGACTGAGCCTGGGAGAACAGGTAATATTCCAGGTTCAATAATAGATCTCTGTGTGGTTGCCAGTACCTCAGCTTATCTGGGAAGACCCTGAATTACGGGTGGAGGTACTGACTCCTGAGGTTAAAGATAAACCACCCCACCATAAAGCTGAAGACCCGGCAATGGAGGAATGAATACGTGTTCAGGGGGTCTTCCGAAATAATAGGAACCCAAACAAGGATTTGTGATGAGCCAAGGCTCCAGCTGGTGGTCACTATTCAATGCTCCAGGAACAGGGTGAGGCCATTTAGTCCTTCAAGCCTATTCCATCGTTCAACAAGATCATGGGCATCGGCCATAAGAACAGTTGCCACTTGCAGAAGAGAGTTCCAAACTTTCACCACCCTTCCTGAATAGAAGTGATTCCTAATTTCACTCCTGAAAGATCTAGTTCGAATCATTTTGGCCACGACCCCTCGTTCTCGACTCCCCAGCCAGCAGGAATTATTTCTCCTTATCTGCTGCATCAGTTCCACTTAATATTTTGAAAACTTTAATCGAGTCACCCATTAACCTTCCAAATTCCAGGGCATACAACCAAACCTTTCTTTTAACACGCAAGTACCCACGCAGGCTGCACAGACATTGTCCCTTTACATTAACGTGTGTGTGTACACAAATAACTTAAAGGGGCTGCGCACTTAAAGAGATCTCTTGCGCACTCAAAAATAAAATTAGATGGCATGCTGCATATAATCTTAGTTTGTGTAAAGCCTCCTTGTAATTTAACCCTCCAGTCAAATATAATTTTGAAAAGCTATACTACACTCCCTCGATGATCAATAAACGGTTCCTACGATGTGCGATTCAGGCTGAACACGGTACTCCAGGTGTGATCTTGATTGGCAGCAATCCACCACCTTAAACATTCACTCTCTTCCCCAGCAGTGCAGCAGTGTACACCATCTACTTGATGCACTGCAGCAAATCGCTCAAGTTTCTTCAAAAACACCAGCCGAACCCGTGACCTCTACCAGGGCAGCAGATACCTGGGAACCCCACCACCCGGACATTCCCCACCAACCCGATTTGGAAATATATCGGCCGTTCCTTCACCGTCACTGGATCAAAATCCTGGAACTCCCTCCCTAACAGCACTGTGGGGGTACCTACACCACATGGACTACAGCGGTTCAAGAGGGCAGCTTACCGCCATCTCCTCAAGGGACAATTAGGGATGGACAATAAATGTTGGACTAGACAGCGAAGCCCACATCACAAGAGCAAATGAAAAAAAATTCAATATGGCAAACGGTTGCCTCCCTGATTAGACGCACAAAACAGAAACAGCAATGAGAATTATATTCACTTCCCAACCTCAAGTGCCATGGAAAACATCTTCTGAAGACAAGCGCCAGCTTACAAATTCACCACCCCCGCACACTGCCAAAATCTCAACTGGAAGAACGGAATTTCAAATTAAAAATGGTCCAGGTCCTCAACTAAAAATCGGTATGTTGGTAGAGGGTGTCAGAAGACAAACTTAACTGTGCTAATTTCAGGGGGAAAAACACACTAATTAAGTCAAGTCTTGAACGTGGGGTGAGGGGGAGGAGGGAAAGAGAGAGAGAGGGGCACCTTATTGCTCGTTGCTCCAGCTCAATACAAGTGTGCACAAGCTATTATCAGCCTTACACAAAAGGGTTAATATGAGCCCCCCCGGGGCTAATGGACAGTATGGGTCAGTTTGAAAACTCGAAAACTCCCATCCTCTTGACCAAAAGTCAGTCCTTTGGGAGTACATTAATCACCTACTGCTACAGTCTGCTATTAGAAGTCTCAGTATCTGAATGTGCACAGTTGGGAGACAGCGTATCCCATTTCACAGAGACTGCACTCCATTTTATCGTTATATTGTTCTAGTTAAACTCATTCCCATTACGGAAAACCTCACAAATTTTCTCCTTTAAGATCATAACATATATAACAAGTCACATGCTATTTCCAGTCTGTAAAACGTAATAAATTCTACACAACCTGGACAGACTAAAAACACAAAAAAATACCAACCCAAAAAACTTGACTTGACTTCAAAGGACCAAAAGGGAAAACATTAAATGCTGTTCAGCTGTAATATAATTGCAAAGAAAAATGATTAAAGTTACAGCCAGTCCTGACAGCATTCTTTCTTTGTGTTTTTTTTTTCTCTCTTTGCAAATGTTTGTTACTAAACTTGGCCGAAAGATCAAGGGAAGTGTTAGCCAAACAGATATTTTATTAATATTTATTAAATTGGCTGATTCCTATCCCCAATATTAAAATCCACTGGCAGAGTCCTTTTACTGCTTTCTTTTAAGCAGAGGTATGGTTACATCTGCCCGTAGTTAATCAAATAAGAATGCTCTTTGCGTCTGGAATTTAGCTGCTGGCCACCTCTCAAGAACGTTCTACTACCCAGCACTGTGTAAAGCTTGGGGGGGGGGGGGGGGAGAGAGAGAGAGAGAGAGAGAGAGAGAGAGAGAGAGAGAGAGAGAGAGAGAGAGAGAGAGAGAGGGGGGAGGAGAGAGAAGAGAGAGGGGGGGGAGGAGAGAAGAGAGAGAGAGAGAGAGTGTGCATGTCTACCTTCACAATAAGCTTACATTTGTATGCAGCCTTTAACTTGAGGAAATGTCTAAAGGTGCTTCACAGGAGCATTTTAAAGATACCGGGCTATATAGGAGCAGGTAGTCATTCATAGAACATACATTACATCAAATTAGAGTGCAAACTCCACACAAAGTCACCCGAGGTCAAACCTGGGACCCTCGAGCTGAGAAGCAGCAGTGCTAACCACCGTGCCATTCAGCCCGTCAAGCCTGAAACAGAAATTTATATTAAGACAGATGGTCAAGGGTCTCTGGAAGGAGGAGACCGAGAGGTTTCGCGAGCGAATTCCAGAGCTTGGATTGTAGGCCACTGAAGTATAATTGCCACAATAATGGAAGCGCGGAAACTGGGGATGTACCGGGAAGCCAGGTTTGGAGATGTGCAGAGATCTTGGAGCTTTGTTTGGCTGAAGGAGGTCACGCTAGGGACGGATGGATGGATTTCAAAACACGGATAGGAATTTTGGAAGATGTGGACACTGCTGGACCAGGAGCCATTGTGAGTCAGCGAACACAGGATGAGATGACCAGAGGAGGAGTCCAGAATTGGAGGAGTGCAGAGGACCTCAGAGGGCGGGCGGCAAGGTTGGTGAGGTGAAGCCTTTTCCCTCCCCCAAATCCAGGGAGACACAGGCCAATGGCACATTCTTAACAGCGAGCCGGCTAAAATTGTTTAGTTAGTGGAACCTGGAATCTTCTGGTTCATGTCGCTCGGTACCTGTGTCAAGTGATGCAGTTTCCCCCATGATTCAATAGGAAGAGCGGAGGTCTTATAACATTGTCTGGTGTCGATAAGAGTTAATAGAACTCTCCTGATGGAGCAGGCTGAGGAACTGTTAATGTAACGTTAGCTTAGAGTTCCAGAACTGAAATCTGAGCCATGTTAATGGATCACGGTCGGGGTAGTAGTTAGGGTTCTAGAAAGACCTTGGGGCTGCGATGGTGAAAAGAGGGGGAAAATTAGCCCAGGGGTTCACTCTGCTGGAAGTAGTGCACATGTGGGTAAGAAGCAGATTGGAATAATGTGATACCCTCATGGTCAAAATGCCTGCCAACATTTTCCTGTTCCAGGTCCATGCACTGAGAATTTGGCCAAGGTTTATAAAGGCCATTGGTTCCTGCAATCTAACACAAGGAGATGAGAAGAGAAATGTTTTCTGCAAATGTGGTGCTACTTTGCTGAAGTTAGTCTGGCGCCTAGTCAATTATCAAGAATTTTTTTTATTTGGGGGGGAAAGACAGCACTGTTGTTACAGATCACTCACAGCCCAGTATTCTAGGCTGGAGGCACATATCCTGCCAAGAGATTTGGACAGGACCTAGGAGGGGAGGCTGTCGTCACACAAATCTACAGAGTGAACGCTCACCTTCGTCTCCTGACATTCCTGCCCTAGCAGAGCAATACTTGCACCTCTATGCCAGCACGGTCGTCAAAACCACATAACACACAAACAAATGAACTCGGCAAGAACTGCCGATAATCCTTTCATTTACATTGCAGAGCATGATAAAGAATTGGTCAACTGCGGTTAACGTGCAGATACCACAGAGCCCAAGTCCCCAGGATAACCACGTGGCGAACGCCAAGAAATGGAAAAGTAGCATCATGGATGATTCTCACGGAACTGACTCTGGTACACAATCACCTGGGCAAGAGCACTTGGTGAACCCCAATTCTCATTGCCCCATCAATGGCAGGCATGTCTTTAGTTGTCTGGGCCCCCATGCTCTGCAATTCTCTCCCTAAACCTCTGTCTTTGACCGTACTACTGAGCCACATAAAGAGATATCAGAACGGTGTGCAGTGTTGTTCGACAACGCTCCTCTAAAGCACCCTGGGATATTAAGGCCCTATATAAATGCAACTTGTTGCTGTTAAAACGGTGACCCCCCCCCTCCTCCCCCAAGTACATTCCACTGCACCAATGCCACAGGTGAGGGCGCCGATCTTTCTCACCCTCCCTCTCCCAGAGGTGCTAACTCACACTGACCAATGGTCTTTTGGTAGCTTTGTTATGTGGTTTACAGTGATTTAGCCACAGACCATTCAAGCATGGAGGTGTGTCACAGAGCCAAGTGCAGCACTGACCCGGCAACCAGCTACAAGCGAACTTGTACGCCTTGCGGCAGACACCCGGGGTCAAATTTATGTCTAACTGGCTTAACCCTGGGGCAGTAACTCCTCCAGTTCAGAGCAGTGAATGCAGCACCAACAACAGGAAGTCAAGTCTTCGACCTCGGTCCTCGTGGCGCAGTGCGCTACACAACTCTTCCCCAACTGAAGCATCGTGGATCAGTTAATTACATTTACAGAGAAACACTTCATCTCCCACCCAAAAGACACATTCGTTCTAAAATATTACCAGCAAATTCAGAATCGAGCATCAAAATTAACACTTGCCATCCTGATTTCAATATGATGTCTTATTTCTATTTGACAACCAATTTAGTCACTAGGAGTGGAATTCCTCTTATTGATCTCATTATCACTCCTTCGTTCTCTGAAGCTGCAGGCCCCGAAGGGATTCATTGATGCCAACATTGCCCGTCACCTCCTGTGGTCTGGGTGGGTGTGGTCAGATGTCCCTGCCAGAGGTAACTGGGAGATTAAAGAAGCATGCGGGAGACAACCATCCAGTAAACAGGTCTGACTCGACCACCGCCACTCCCTTGACAATATCTTTAGAAAATATTCTGTTCCGTACTCACATGGTCATTTGACAGGAAGAAACACAGTCTTGTTTTGACAAATTGAAAATCTTTTCTTTTCCTCAGCACCAACTTGACCAAATTGAGTCAACTAAAGTTGTTAACAACTTTGCCGCGTTTCCATTGTCACACCGCGTACTTTTTCTCATCCTTGGTCAGTCACTACTTCCCCACTCGACACGAATATTGTAGAAAGATTTGGGGGGGGGGGGTGATGTGTTGGGTCAATCCACAATGGTAGCAGGTTACCACAGATTTCCCATTCCACAGAAGCCTCGCTAACACCAGCCTTGAAATCAAAGGCATCCTACGCAGGAAACCCACCAGGTACAAGGCAACGCAGTTCTGACCCAGGGTGGTTGATCTGATATGTTAACTCTTGTTTCTCTCTCCACTGATGATGCCTGACCCTGCTGAGTATTTCCAGCATTTTCTGCTTATATTACCCAGAAACATAGCCTCTCTAAGGAAGCGATCCCACGTAACATCAGCACAGACTAATAGGAGGCAGCATCCCATAATATGCCTGGCATCACATCAACTCCTTTGGACGTTTTTCAGAAAGGTCCATTTTAAAAATCTGGCAACATTCAGCATTTGTCACAGTTACTGTGATATCCAGTATTGCAAACTAATTCCAGCCTCCCAAAACTCACTTCTTCATCAATCTCCACAATGCACTCGAGACATTCAAGAAGCTTACCCGAGAAGTCTCCAGGTGTGATATTTGGCGAACTGGTGGCTTCCGTTTCACTGTAGGACACCGTGCACTCTGGTGAATTGTGGAACAAGAAAGATTTTAAGGATGCAGGAATTGAGAAGCGAGTATCTGCACAGGGTGAATCCCCCCTGTATCTCCCAACCCACACTTCTATATTGAACAGCTGCGCCACAATGGAACACAGCCAAAACCCCACACATTACCCTACTTCTCAAGCATGCTGAAGTTACACAAGGAAGTGAGGTGTGGCGTAGAACATGTGCTGTACACCGCTGTGGGGCAGGAACATCACACGCCACAAATAAAGTTTGCAAAGTTTCAGAGAGAAGTTAATCGTGCCTAGAATAAAGACAAGGTGGAATTACAGAACTTCCATTCTCCCAAGCCATCAAAAACCCGGCCGGCAAAGACCCAGCTCTCAACAACTGAATATTTACAGATTTCCTCAACCAAATCTCAAACACTGGTGCAGAATATAATCATGGAAAATGCCCCTACACTCTTCACATCGCTTTCACCAAGTGTAGTTATTTTTAGTAAACTTTAATCAAAAGCGTTTGCGCAATTGATTTTATTTTTAATGGCATATAAAAATGCGCAATTATTACGTTTTAAATGGGGGAAGAATTTAATGCAGGCCAAACTGGAACTTGCCTGCCGACATCATCCTTTGCAACAGCAGCACCACCACCAACCACAGCCCGACTCACACTGAGGTGCTTGGCAGTGCATCATGTAAGGTCAGAGGATTGGGAACCGTTTTACTTCAGCGAAGATGGACCAGGGGTTTGAGTCAGATGGAGAAAATAGAGTACGAGCGTAAGCTTGCAGAGAACATAAAAGCTGACTGTAAAAGTTGCTATAGGTTCACGGAGAGAAAAAGATTGAAGACAGCGTTCAAAAACATGGGAATTTATAATGGGGGACAAAGAAATGGCTGAGTAACTAAGTACACACTTGGGTTCTGTCTACACAAATGAGGACAGAAATAAGATACCATGAATGTTGGGGAACACAGGGTTCAGTGAGAGGGAGGAACTGAAGATCAGTGTTAGAGAAATGGTGTTGTGGAAACTGATAGTTTTGAAGGCTAATAAATTCCCAGGGTCTTATAATCTACATCCCACAGTACTTAAGGATATAGCTCTAGAAATAGTGGATGCATTGGTGGTCATCTTTCAGGATTCTATAGACTCTGGAACAGTTCCTACAGATTGGAGGGTAGCTAATGTAACTCCACTATTAAAGCAGGGAATTATAGACCTGACATCGGTATCGGGGAAAATTTGAGAATCCACTGTCAACGGTTTTATAGCAAAGCACTTGGATAACAGTGGCAGGATCAGACAGAGTTAGCATGGATTTACAAAGGGGAAATCTACTGGAATCCTTTGAGGATGTAACTAATAGAGTTGATATGTGGCAACCAGTGGATGTGGTTTATTTGGACTTTGAGGTTTTTCACAAAGTCCCGCATAAGAGATCAGCGTATAAAATTAAATGCATGGGATTATTGAGGTTGATAGAAAACTGGTTGGCATGCAAGAAACAAAGAATAGGAATTAACAGGTCTTTTTTCAAATTGGCAGGCTATGACTAGTGGGCACCGCAGGGTTCGGTGCTGGGACCCCAGCTACTCCCAGTATATATTAATGATTTAGATGAGGGAACAAAATGTAATATTTCCAAATTTGCAGATGACACTAAGTTGGGTGGGTGGGTGAGCTGTGAGGAGGATGCGGATTTGGACAAGTTGAGTGAGTGGGCAAATGAATGGCAGATGCAGTTTAATTTGGATAAATGCGAGGTTACCCATTTTGGTAGCAAAAACGGGAAGGCAGATTATCATCTGAATGGCCTTAAATTAGGAGAGGAATGTGCAACAAGACGTGGGTGCAGCAAAGGTTTACCAGACTGATTACTGGGATGGTGGGACTGGCGTATGAGGAGAGATTGAGTTGGTTGGGATTGTATTCACTGGAGTTCAGAAGAATGAGGGGGGGAATCCCATAGAAACCTATAAAATTCTAACCGGGCTGGTCAGGGTAGATGCAAAAAGGATGTTCCTGATGGTGGGGGTGTCCAGAACCACGGGCCACAGTCTGAGGACACGGGTCAGATCATTTAAGCCAGAGAGGAGGAGAAATTTCTTCGCCCAGAGAGTGGTGAGTCTGTGGAATTCGTTACCACATGACGTAGTTGAGGCCAAAACATTGTATGTTTTTGAGAAGTAGTTAGATATAGCATTTAAGGTGAAGGGGGTCTAAGGATATGGAGGGGGGGGGGGGGGGAACAAGGGTATTGCATTGGATGAGTTGGGGCGGCACGGTAGCACAGTGGTTAGCACTGTTGCTTCACAGCTCCAGGGTCCCAGGGTTCGATTCCGGCTTGGGTCACTGTCTGTGCGGAATCTGCACGTTCTCCCCGTATCTGTGTGGGTTTCCTCCGGGTGCTCCGGTTTCATCACACAGTCCAAAAATGTGCAGGTTAGGTGGACTGGCCATGCTAAATTGCCCTTATTGTCCAAGAAGGTTAGGTGGGGTTGCTGGGTTACGGGGATGGGTGGAGGTGTGGGTTTAGGTAGGGTGCTCTTTCCAAGGGCCGGTGCAGACTCGATGGGCTGAATGGCCTCCTTTTGCACTGTAAATTCTATGATTCTATGATGATCTGCCTTGATCATAATGAATGGTGGAGCAGTCTAGATGGGCCGAAAGGCCTCCTCCTGCTCCTACTTTCTATATCAGCAGAATTCACTATCTTTCCTCTTGGTCGGGTAAAAGTGCCCAGCTGAACTGTACCCAATCACAATTAAAATTCTTCCAAGTTATTTTATTAATAACAAAGGCTGCTTCAACACACACAGCTCAAGAGAGAGAAAATAAATCTTTGGGAGCTTTCCCCACCCTCACCATCTCAGTTCCTCAGATGCGCCAAGTGCCCTGTGGTAACATGTAATGACAAATTCCTAACTTCAAATAAGACATTTTAAAAATGTTTCCTGGGAGAATGCTTTGTGCCAATCATTAAAAAAACGGAGATTTCGCTGAATTACTGCCGCACTAATGTACATGTTCAATTGTGATTCATCAGCCACCCCAAACTCATCCCAACTTCCAACCCCCCCCCAACAAAAAAAAGTATCAATTTTAAAAATGCATTGAAGAACTTACCCAGTGGCTTTTCCTCGTCATTTGTAGAGAATCTCGAATAAGGAGGAGGTGGAGAATCTGAAAAAGAGGACATGGGAGTTAAACAAAAAGTTGAGCCAGAGAGGAGTTAAAAAAAAAATCCTTTCTCTTGTCTTGGGAAAGGTTTAAGTGCAGGAGAGTGAGCTTGCAGTAATTGCCTGGATTTTCAGTCGTCAGATGAACGAGGGAGTCAGCTTGGCGCCACGAATATGCAAACTGCATATTATCGCCCCTCCTTCACCTAAATAGCTTTGGAACTTCTTAGGGAAAAGGAGGAGGGAAAAACACAGTTGAAATCGATCTCATTTCAAAGGGATAATTCCAGACCTCAATCCCCTCCCACTTAGAAGAGGAGGGTGGAGGAGGGGAGAACACTGGCTGGGTTCTGCGGAATTTTAAGAGGATTCCGACACCACTGCCGTTTCCTTAAGAGAGAAATAGCAGAAGTATTTCTGCGCACAGAGAGGGTGAAATGAACTCTCCCGAGAGATGCTGAAACATTTCAGCAGCAACAACAACAACAAAAATCCTCCCCAGCCACGCAGCTCTTCGGTGTCAGATTCAAACCTTCTTTGTACCAAATATATATCTGGGTGGGCGCTTTAGGGAGGGAAATACAGCCAGTGGCAACATTTGGCTTGAACAACAATTTAACAAAAAAGGACAATGCCAGGATAAAGCCAGAATCCGCATCAGTGACATTAAAAAAAAGTTATCATGTCACGCATCAGTGATCTTCAGCTATTTGCAAAATGCAACAGACCCCGAGACAAGACTTTTTTTTAAAGCGACAACGGATTCCCCTCCTTTTTTTAAAAAAAATCGGGGCTCCTGGAGTTTAATCCAACATTGATTTTTTTAAAAAGTCAAAATGAATGAATAACTCCCACTATCAGTTGCCCCAGTGTACATTATACACCCCCCCCCCCCCCAACCCCAGGATAGCAAGTCCTCTTGCACTATGGGCGAAGCTTAAAGTTATTTATGGTTCTTATTCACCCCCTCCCCACCTAACTCAGGGATGGGGGTCTGTCAAGTCTAGGGACCAGCTGCGCACCATTGAATGAAGTTACAGTGTTTCTGTTTGAGAAATAGCAGCAAGTTCAGTTGCCCAAAGAGAGTGTGGCACAGGCTGATGCCACCAGCGCGAGTTCAATCCCCACCCTGGCAGGGTGGTGCCACAGGGTGGGGCAAGCCTCTGCCCACAGACGCCTCGTGGACTCCGGCTAAATTACCCATTTACTCAGCTTCGTCCAAAGTCTGGGTCCCAAGTCTCTGACCTCCCCCCTTTTTGCACTACTGCCCAAAATTTGCAGCCAAAGACGGGCAAGCACCCCAGTGTTAATCCCGATTACTGGACTGCTATCTATCCCAGTGAATTGAATGCACAAAACACACACAAGGTGGGAGTCCCAAATTTCCTCTGTGAAACGGTTGCCTGAATAAAAAGGGGGCCGAGTTCGAGACGGGGAATTTGTAAAAGCAAAATGTAAAAGCCATCGCTTTCTAGAGGTTGAAATTCCATCCAATTACTTCTGCAAAAGGCAAAGAGGAGTAACTGGGACCAGAAAAAGGTTTGTCTGTTGGGATGTTTAACAGGAAGGTTAAGATAGGAAGGTTTTTTTTTAAAACACTGCACCGATTTCCCTTAAACCAGTGCCCATTAACAAAGCCATGTCAAAGCGTTTACACCCCCCATGCCTCCTCCTCTTGTGGCGTTGACACGGATTAAATTGGGTAACCCACCAGATCCAAGTCTGCTGGGACATTCTTGTAACATTTATTTATTAAGACGTGTTGTTGACAGTTTCATGGGTTCAGACTGAATGCCGTTTGCCCAGAACCAAAACAAAAAATAGAGAAATCACAAGACACGCATCTAAAAGCTGCCGGCAACAAACTGAAACTTCTACAAATCAAATTTTTCCATCCTCCCCTCCTGAAAATCGCTTATTGTCACAAGTAGGCTTCACATGAAGTTACTGTGAAAAGCCCCCTAGTCGCCACATTCCGGCGCCTGTTCGGGGAGGCTGGTACGGGAAAATGATTATCCTTATCCTCTCCTCTCCCCCCACACCACCAACAAGAAATAAACACCCCGATCTGAGCTCAGAACCTCGGATTTCACCTGTTCCGCAGCCCCGCGCCGTGAGCTGCATTTGTTACAACAGATATTTTGTGAATGGCTGGAGATTACAAATGGTTTGAAATGTTGCAACTGCTTCCAAATGAATGACTGGGGAGGGAAGGGGGGGGGGGGGGGGGTGTTCAGCTGGCATGAATGAAGCGCGCTGGGGCCTTACAAACTGCAACAATCTCCATTGCCAGCCGCTACTAAACAACAACAAAAAAAGGGACTGAAAACGACTGGGTGAAACTACATCCACTTTCTTCAGGGTTCTGAATGAGAAACATTCCCCAACTCCTCCTGCGCTGCAAAATCACTGGGTGAAATCCATTTCCCAAAAAACTGGAAGCTGCGTTTTGGGTTAGATTTGTGGGGGGGTCAGAATTGTTTCTGTTTTAAATGTGACATGTGGATTGAGACAGACAGGCTGCTGGTCAGTTCCCTCACAAAGCCCTCCATGATCAGTCAAATGAAATAAATCCTTCATGTGGGTGGAGGTGGGAGGGGGGGACCCTCCTATCTGGTCAGCTCACAGTCTCTAAAAACATCTCTAAAAGCCCCAATGCAAGCGAGGAGATTGCTGTCCCAATCTACCCCCCCTCATTCTCACCCCTGTTCTGCTCATTCTGGGATGCACAAAGGCACACACACACACACACACACACCTGAGATTGTTGCTCCATGTGGGAGAGAGATTTCACTCACCTGGCCCACACAGTCTGCTGAAGTGGTAGGGGTTGCAGCAGACGGTGGCGTTGTCAGTGCTCCTGGAGAAGCTCTCGCAGGAGTACAGCCGCTTGAGTTCGAAGAGGTGCTTGAGGTCAGGCCACCGAAAGAGCCTGCAGAGGAGGATCTGCGGGGCCAGCGTGTGCCTGCCCAGCCTCACCTCGTTCTTGGCCATGTAGACACAGGCGGTGTGCAAGCCCCCGCTGCTCTCCACCGCCTGGGCCAGCACTTCGAGCGGCTTCTCCTTCAGCCGCTTCAGCAGCCAGTGGGTGAGCGACTTGAGCTCGTTCAGCGAGGCGGCCAGGTCGCTCCAATCGTCCGCCTCCTGCCCATGTCCTGCCGCCACCCGACTTTGCCAAAGTCGCCGAACCAGGCCCGACCGTTTACACCTGAACATGCGACGGTTGTAACCCGGGGGGTGGGGAGAAAAGAAAGAGGGGGGGGGGGGTAAAAAAAAAGCTGCACTTTCCCCAATGTCAGTGGCTCTCTGGTCTTGTCTGGGGGGGGGGGGGGGGGAGAGGGGGGGATGGAGGGGGTGGGGAGGGAGGGGAGGGGAGGGAGGGAGGGGAAGGGGATTTATTAAAAAGGCACCAAATCACACGGCATCGGGCCGGGGCATTGCTCCGGGCTCAGATCACAGCCACACTGCCGGCAGGCAAGCTGCAACATTCGGCTGGGGGGTGAGGGTACAGAGCAAGGGGAGCAGGAGGGGGGAGGGAGGGGACATTCATTTACACCAGCCAATGCAGTGGGGGGGGGGGGGGGTCAGTTTTTCAAAACTTGGAAACAGCCAAATCCAGAGAGAGAACAAAATTTTTTTGTTTTAAAGGATCAAGATTTTCTTCTGAGTATGTGGGGGGGGGGGGGGGGGTGAGCAATATCCCAACTTCTCCAAACTGCACCCCTCCTCGTTTCCCCCCTCTCCAGTCTCTCCCTCCCCTATAGAGCCGCAATCTTCACACTTGAATGAAAGTCTTCGTTCCTTTTCCCCCCCTCTGCCTTAGATCCAAGCGAGATCTTCTCTGCGAATTCACACTGCAGCCTTCGCCAACTGCAGCACGCTGCTGTGTGTGTCTAATAGTTCCAGGCACAGAGGCACACACGGGTTGGAGAGTGAACTCTCTGGAGCTCCTGCATGGACAGTTAGTCTGCAGTGCGTTGCTTTCCTCTCCTCTGCTTCTCTCTCTCTCTCCTCTCTCTCTCTCTTTACAACACTCTGGGCCTCCTAAGGCACATCTCCAGCCATTGGCTGTCTGCAATCATGTGGTAGTCTAGACATTTTGGCGCGGCTCTGATCTGCACTGATTGTTGTGAAAGGTTTCTAGTTTCTTAACTCTTTGCCCACCGGAGCTGTGACTGCAAAATGTTCAATGGTCCTTTTTCCCAAATCCACACACTTGGCCACCGTTTCCTCCAGGTCTCTCCGCCCTCGTGTGGCTCACAGTGAAACAAAATTCATATTCCATCCAGTTGCCCCTTGTTGGGGGGGAGGAGGGGGAATGTCACAGTAGCAACATTTTTCAATCTTGAATGGGTTTGGGTATCGATGGGAGTACAAATGAGGGTGGCACGGTAGCATTGTGGATAGCACAATGGCTTCACAGCTCCAGGGTCCCAGGTTCGATTCCGGCTTGGGTCACTGTCTGTGCGGAGTCTGCACATCCTCCCCGTGTGTGCGTGGGTTTCCTCCGGGTGCTCCGGTTTCCTCCCACAGTCCAAAGATGGGCAGGTCAGGTGGATTGGCCATGATAAATTGCCCTTAGTGTCCAAAATTGCCCTTAGTGTTGGGTGGGGTTACTGGGTTGTGGGGATATGGTGGAGGTGTTGACCTTGGGTAGGGTGCTCTTTCCAAGAGCTGGTGCAGACTTGATGGACTGAATGGCCTCCTTCTGCACTGTAAATTCTATGAATACTATGATAAAATCTCGCCCACTGACTTGCGCTCGAGCGGCCCGGTCTCTGGCGGCGATTTCCCTGATTTTCAGAAATGGGAGTAGGATTAGACCATTCGGCCCCTCAAACCCGCTCTGCCATTCAATAAGCTCATGGCTGATCTGAATGTGGCGTCACCTCCACTTTCCTGTCTGACAACGCTTCCCCCTGAACCCGGCAAAAAAAATCTGTCTAACTCAACCTTGAATACTTTCAATGAGGTGGCACAGTGGTTAGCACTGGGACAGCGGGGCTGAGGACCCGGGTTCAGATCCTGGCCCTGGGTCACTGTCTGTGTGCAGTTTGCACATTGTCCCAATGTCTGTCTGGGTTTCACCCCCATAACCCAAAGATGTGCAGGTTAGGTAGATTGGCCACGCTAAATTGTCCCTTAATTGGAAAAAACATAATTGGGTACTCTAAATTAAAAAAAAAAGAATATATTCAATGATCCAACCTCCCATGCTCTCCGGGAAGATAAAGAATTCCAAAGAGTAACAATACTCCCAGGGCGGCAGGGTGGTACAGTGTTCAGCACTGCTGCCTCACAGGTTCGATTCCAGCCTTGGGTAACTGTGTGGAGTTTGCCCGTTCTCCCCGTGTCTGCGTGGGTTTCCTCCAGGTGCTCTGCTTTCCTCCCACTGTCCAAAGATTAGGTGGGGTTAGGGGATAGGGTGGGGGTGTGGGCATAGGTATGGGGCTCTTTCAGAGGATGGACTCGATAGACCTAACTGCCTCCCTCCTTCTGCACAATAGGGATTATGTGGAAGAAATTCGTCCTCATTTCGTCTTAAATTGGAGACCTCCTATTTTGAAACTGTGCCCCTGAGATCTAGATTCCCCCACAATGGAAAACATTCTCTCAGCATC
The DNA here is from genome assembly GCF_902713615.1 of Scyliorhinus canicula. Taxonomy (NCBI): domain Eukaryota; kingdom Metazoa; phylum Chordata; class Chondrichthyes; order Carcharhiniformes; family Scyliorhinidae; genus Scyliorhinus; species Scyliorhinus canicula. Next base: position 8,354,532 of record NC_052157.1, on the reverse strand, counting down.
TACCCCGTCAAGCCCGCTCAAAATCCTACATGCTTGAACAAGATCACCTCTCAATCTGCAACTGGATCCTCAGCGTTCTGACCCATAGACCACAATCAGTAAGGATAAACAACAACATCCCCATGATAGTCCTTAATATCGGGGTCCCGCAAGGCTGTGTACTTAGCCCCCTACTACATATCCTATACACACACGACTGTGTGGCAAAATTTGGTTCCAACTCCATCTCCAAGTTTGCTGATGACATGACCATAGTGGGCCGGATCTCGAACAGCGATGAGTCAGAGTACAGATGGGAGATAGTGAACTTAGTGGCGTGGTGTAACGACAACAATCTCTCCCTCAATATCAGCAAAATAAAGGAGCTGGTCATTGACTTCAGGAAGCAAAGTGTCGTACACACCCCTGTCTGCATCAATGGTGCCGAGGTGGAGATAGTTCAAATTCCTAGGGGTGCACATCACCAATAATCTGTGTTGGTCCACCCACGTCGACACTACAACAAAAAAAGCACAACAGGAAACTAAGGAAATTCAGCATGTCCACATTGACTCTTACCAATTTTTACAGATGCACCATAGAAAGCATCCTATCTGGCTGCATCACAGCCTGGTATGGCAACTGCTCAGCCCAAGACCGTAAGAAACTACAGAGAGTCGTGAACACAGCCCAGTCTATCACACGAACCTGCCTCCGTTCGTTGACTCCATCTACACCTCCCGCTGCCTGGGGAAAGCGGGCAGCACAATCAAAGACCACTCCTACAAGGTTTATTCTCTCTTCCAACTTCTTCCATCGGGCAGGAGGTACAAAAGTCTGAGAACACAGACTAACAGATTCAGAAACAGCTTCTTCCCCGCTGTTACCAAACTCCTGAATGACTCTCTTATGGACTGACCTGATATCTCCACACATCTTCTCTACTGAGTAGCATAACACAATGGGTGGCACAGTGGTTAGTACTGCTGTCTCACAGCTCCAGGGTCCCAGGTTTGACTCACTGCTGGGTCACTGTCTGTGTGGAGTCTGCACGTCCTCCCCGTGTCTGCGTGGGTTTCCTCCGGGTGCTCTGGTTTCCTCCCACAGTCCAAAGATGTGCAGGTTAGGTGGATTGGCCATGTTAAATTGTCCCTTAGTGCCCAATGGGTGAGGTTGGGGTGTGTAGTTAGGGTGGGGGTGTGGGCCTAGGTGCGGTGCTCTTTCAGAAGGTCGGTGCAGACTCGATGGGCCGAATGGCCTCCTTCTGCACTGAAGTCATTCTATGATTCCATGCTCCGTATGCTTCATCCGATGTCCGTGTCCATGTATTTACATTGTGTATTGATCGTATGTTCTATGTTTTCATGTATGGAACAATCTGCCTGGTCTGTATACAGAACAATACATTTTGCTGTACCTCGGTACACGCGACAATAAATCTAAATCTAACCTGCTCAGCAGCCCTTCAAATCCCCACATGCACAACTTTTCCGGTGTCGAGGAAAGGGAACTTTGCCTGAATTATTACATTGGGACAATGAATAAGACTTCAAAAGTATTTTATTGGCTGTAAAACACTTTGAAATGTCCAGTGGTCATGGAAAGTGCTGTATAAAGGCAAATCTTTTTCCTTTCTCATTTCAACACTCCCACCACCCCTAATTTAGGGTTGCCATCGATCCGGGATTGCACTGGAGTCTCCGGGAAAGGAAGATTAATCTCCAGGACAAGACTGGGAGCAAAATCCCAGGAGAATAAAATGAAAATCGCTTATTGTCACAAGTAGGCTCCAAATGAAGTTACTGTGAAAAGCCCCTAGTCGCCACATTCCGGCGCCTGTTCGGGGAGGCTGGTACGGGAATTGAACCGTGCTTGGTCTGCTTTAAAAGCCAGCTATTTAGCCCTGTGCTAAACCAGCCGTTGAAGAAGAAATGTGCCTCCTTTTAATTTTCGTTAAGCACTTTCATTCATTAGTTACAAAAGAATTAGAGCTGGAAAAACTGGTGGTTTGACAACGGCAGTCAAGAATTGGTCAACAAAATAGAATAGTGCAGAATTTTTCTCTTTACATTTGGCAGATGGTGCACTGCAAGGGTTTACGTCGGATGACTTACATTGTAGAGGCCGAGCTTCAGTGTTCGGAAGTGAAAGCTCAGAAGATGATATCTCCCGGAAATTGCCCCAGAGGAGTGAGTTGTCACGCACTCCCCATTCCCAATGCCCAGTTGAGTGGTGACGATGTTAATTGCAGCATTGCCAGAGTCAAACTTGTCAAATAACCCCGGCCGCAGCCAGCCCTGTGATCGGGCAACGTGTTGAACAAGTGAGCCAGAGGGGGGAGCCTTCAAAAAAAAGTTACTTCTTCACAAAAGCCTCTTTAATAAATGGTTGGTTTTGTTCATTCCCAGTGGATGCGAAACCGACACGAAATGACATTTATGACAAATGCACCACATCCTCCTTTGTGTGTTTCTTTTCAAATCAACAATTTAATAGCCTAGACAGTAAAGCAGCTAATTACATTCTGCAGAACGCGGTTGAAGTGTAATCATTAACAAGAACAACAACAACTTGCATTCGTATAGCAAAATAATGCTACAAGGTGCCTCACGGAACCATTATCAGACAAGACATTGCCAGGCAGTGCGGCGATGAAGGGGGCATGGGCTGGTTTGGCACAGGGCTAAAGAGCTGGCATTTAAAGTAGGCCAGCAGCACGGTTCAATTCCCGGACCAGCCTCCCTGAACAGGCGCCGGAATGTGGCGACTAGGGGCTTTTCACAGTAACTTCATTTGAAGCCAACTCGTGACAATAAGCGATTTTCATTTCATTAAGACAGGTGACCGATGTGAGAATAAGGTTTTAAGCAGTCTGAAATGAGGCGAATCAAATAGGAATTCAACTTATAACAAATCAATAGAACAAACAATTAATTGGGAAAGCAGTGAAATTACAGAATGGCAATGGATACATTTATCTCCAATTTTCGCTACGTATTGGAGTACGGTGACACCAACGATGGCTCTTCGACCATCCGAAACAGCCACAAAGACAGTGAGGACTGTTGGGTTATTCAACTTCATTCTCCTCACTAACCAGCCACATTGCAACATATTACAATGCACAATCACTGGGTAGATGGCTCTTATTAAAAAAATATTAAGTGCCCTAATCATTTTTTCCCTCCCAATTAAGAGGCACTTTCGCGTGGCCAATCCACCCACCCTGCACATCTTTGCGTTGTAGGGGGCGAGACCCACGCAGACACGGGGAGAATGTGCAAACTCCACACGGACAGTGACCCCGGGCCGGGATCGAACCCGGGTCCTCGGCGCCGTGAGGCAGCAGTGCTAACCGCCACGTCACCCTTGGGTAGATGGCTCATGTTGAGTCTTTCCCTCCCCAACCCATGGTTACTGAGTTTGATAGTTCTCCACCCCCCACCCAGGGCAGTCAACTCAGCCCCAAGATGGAAATGGAATGTTGTGTGTCAGTTACTCTGTATCTGTGATCACTGTGCTGCCATTTGGGGAACCAGCTACATGATGAAGAATTGTACAATATTTGCATTCTATGAGTGGGCTGATAGCACATCGTATAAGCCCATGTAACATATCATATAAGTCCATGTTTATATCCTATAGGTCCATGTCACATATTCTGTAGATTCATGTGTATATCCAATCGGCCCATGCCACATGTCCAACAGGTGCAGGTCACACCTGGTTTAGCTAAGGGCTGGTTTAGCTCAGTGCGCTAGACAGTTGGTTTGTGATGCAGAACAAGGCCAGCAATGCGGGTTCAATTCCCGTACCAGCTTACCCGAACAGGCGCCGGAACGTGGCGATTAGGGGCTTTTCACAGTAACTTCGTACTTGTGACAATAAAAGATTATTATTAATGAACATATCCTATAGGTACATGTCCATATCCATATCCTATAGGCCCATTTCACATAGCCTATAGGTAAATGCCTATGGGCGGCACAGTCGCACAGGGGTTAGCACTGCTGCTTCACAACTCCAGGGTTCCTGGTTTGATTCGCGGCTTGGGTCACTGTCTGTGCAGAGTCTGCGCGTTCTCCCCGTGTCTGCGTGGGTTTCCTCCGGGTGCCCGGTTTCCTCCCACAGTCCCGAAAGACATGCTTTTGGGTGAATTGGACATTCTGAGTTCTCCCTCAGACACCGGAGTGTGGCGACTAGGGGCTTTTCACAGTAACTTCATTGCAGTGTTAATGTAAGCCTACTTGTGACAATAGTAAATATTATTATATCCTATAGGTCCGTGTCACAAATCATATAGGTCACGTATCCTCGAGGCCAGGGGTGGGCAAACTACGGCCCGCGGGCCGCATGCGACCCGCCAAAGGTCTTTATGCGGCCCACCAAGATCAAATCATTAAAAAAAAGTGTTTTATTTTTTTATTTTTTATTTTTTTATTTAAAAAATATTTTTTTTATAAGGTTAATGGGGGGAGGGGGGCTGTTGGGTTACTGGTATAGGGTGGATACGTTGACTTGAGTAGGGTGATCATTGCTCGGCACAACATGTGTTTCATGTGAAGTTTCTTCTTTAAAATATTAATTAATACAAATTAATTGGTTTTTTTCTTTAAAAACTTTTTATTTTGGCTATTTGAAATATTAATTATTTTACTTATTAAACTATGCGGCCCTTTAAAATTGTGAATTTCTGAATGTGGCCCTTGCACGGAAAAGTTTGCCCACGCCTGCTCTAGGCACATGCCTATTTCCTATAAATCCATATTACATATCCTATAGGTCTATGTCCATATCCGCACAGTGACACAGTGGCTAGCACTGTGGCTTCACAGTGCCAGGGACCCAGGTTCGATTCCCGGCTTGGCTCACTGTCTGTGCGGAGTCTGCCCATTGTCCCCGTGTTTGCGTGGTTTTCCTCCGGGTGCTCCGGTTTCCTCCCACAAGTCCGAAAGGTGAATTGGACATTCTGAATTCTCCCTCTGTGTACCTGAACAGGCACCGGAATGTGGCGACTAGGGGCTTTTCGCAGTAACTTCATTGCGGTGTTAATGTAAGCCTACTTGTGAGAATAATAGAAATTATTATTATACCCTATCGGTAAATGTCACATATCTAACTAATGAGGTCTCATCAATTCTATAAAATCAACTTCCTGCTCTCTTGATCTCTTCTCACCCAAACATTTTGTCAAATAGCCACCATTTTGTTCTCCAATATTCCTGGATATCATTAATCATTCCCCTCGCACACTCTCTGAACCCTCACCATCAAAATTGCTATCGTCACCCTCTGCCAGAAAATCCTCTGTTGTCTCCAGTTATTTATCCACGCTCAAATCTCCCTTCCTCTCTAACATCCTTGCGTTTAATGTAACCGCCCAGCTCTCTGCTCATGTCTCCCACAGTTTCCTGTTTGGTTGCCATTAGTCCAGTTTCTGTCCTGCCTATAGGACTAGGCAGGATCAAAGTTATCAACTAAGTCCATTGTGAATGCTACTATTGTGTGTGTTACTCTTCCGTGTCCTCAACTCCTCTGTGACATTTGATGCAATCAACTACTATTCATCTTGCGCTAACCCTTCTCTATAGAACACAGGAGCACTGGAACTGAAAATGGAAAAAGACTATTGTCTATTTAATTCGCCTTTTACCAGTCACATGATGTGATAATGGAGTTATTGACTAATCAGAGCGATCGATCGTTACAACAGACCCAGTTATGATCTGTGGAAAACCCCAGCAGTGGAAAGCTTTTAGAATCACAGGTCCAAAGTCACCTGTTGCTTCCAAGCACACTGCACGTCTCAAATTACTCACATACGGGTCCTAAAATGTTATTAACTGAAACAGAATCTATTTAACTTGTATTTGAATGAATGAATACTAACTGCTTCCATTGTCTCCCGTGGGACCTGTTCCATAGAATGAGCACATGTTTCTTGAAATAATAATTCACTTAAAACCCATTCACAGTTAAATTCAGGTCCGATGGTTCCACAAATTAGCTTTGAATATACCCCTGGTCAAGCACAAGCCTCTCCAGGATGACCCCAATTTTGCTCCATTCCCACTTGTCCTGATGTAGCCAGCCTTTCTCAAGGAATGGTCACATCACTTGACCCCAGATGGTTGCCTTTGGAGAACCCCAGTATTTCTCACTGACTGTCACCTGTTTCTCGATTAAATGTGGCCCATGTACAATATTGGATTGGATTGGATTGGATATTGTTTATTGTCACGTGTGCCGAGGTACAGTGAAAAGTATTTTTCTGTGAGAAGCTCAACAGATCATTAAGTACATGAAAAGAAAAGGAAATAAAAGAAAATACGTAATAGGGCAACACAAGGTACACAATGTAACTACATAACACCGGTATTGGGTGAAGCATTCAGGGGTGTAGTGTTAATGAGGTCAGTCCATAAGAGGGCTGTTTCGGAGTCTGGTAACACTGGGGAAGAAGCTGTTTTTGAGTCCGTTCATGCGCATTTTCAGACTCTTGTATCTCCTGCCTGATGGAAGAAGTTGGGAGAGTGAGTAAACTGGGTGGGAGGCGTCTTTGATTATGCTGCCCGCTTTCCCCAGGCAGCGGGAGGTGTAGATGGAGTCAATGGATGGGAGGCAGGTTTGTGTGATGGACTGGGCTGTGTTCACGACTCTCTGAAGTTTCTTGCGGTCCTGGGCCGAGCAGTTGCCATGCCAGGCTGTGATGCAGCCAGGTAGGGTGTTAGCTATGGTGCATCTGTAAAAGTTGGTAAGCGTTAACGTGGACATGCCGAATTTCCTTAGTTTCCCAAGGAAGTACAGGATTGACCAAGGGCTTGTGATTGGCGTGCACGTAAACACGTGCAGTGCAATGCAGAACTAGCGAATCGGAGGTGCTGTCTTTCAGAGCGACATTAAGCAAAGGCCCCTTCTGCCCAATCAGGTGTATGTAAGATATCCTGAGGCACTATTTTCAAAAAGAGCAGGGTGTCCTCCCTGGTGTTCTGGCTAAAATGTATCTCCTCATACCTTCCAAGGCCCCTCCTTTCCCCAGTTGTTTACTTGATTGAGTCAGGTGACACACAATCTCCATCAGCCAAATCTCATCTGATGCCAAGTCTAGACCCATTTGCATGTTTCCTGCTTTTCCCTTTGCCTCAATCCCACTGTAGTCTGAAAGAATTATCTCCACTTCACTGATTCCAGACTTGATTCCTCCAATGTGCTCCTTGCAGGGCTTCTGCAATCCACTCTACTCAAACCCTAAATTCATTTGAAACTCCACCACCCACATCTGATCCCACAGGAACCAGGTGGCAATACCAAGCACCCCTTGGTCAGGACAGCATGGAATAGTAGGTTTTCATTCATTCCCATGATGTGGGTGTCAATGACAGGGACAGAATTTATTGCCCATCCCTAATTGCCCCTTGAGAAGGTGGTGGTGTGGGCAGCACGGTGGCGCAGTGGTTAGCACTGCAGCCTCACGGCGCCGAGGTCCCGGGTTCGATCCCGGCTCTGGGTCACTGTACGTGTGGAGTTTACACATTCTCCCCGTGTTCGTGTGGGTTTCCCCCCCCCCCCACAACCCAAAGATGTGCAGGGTAGGTGGATTGGCCACGCTAAATTGCTCCTTCATTGGAAAAAATTAATTGGGTACGCTAAATTTAAAAAAAAAGAATGTGGTGGTGAGCCGCCTTCTTGAAATGAAAATGAAAATCGCTTATTGTCATGAGTAGGCTTCAATGAAGTTACTGTGAAAAGCCCCTAGTCGCCACATTCCGGCGCCTGTTTGGGGAGGCTGCTACGGGAATTGAACCATGCTGCTGGCCTGCCTTGGTCTGCTTTAAAAGCCAGCGATTTAGCCCAGTGTGCTAAACCAGCCCCAAATGAAATGAAAATCACTTATTGTCACAAGTAGGCGTCAATGAAGCTACTGTGAAAAGCCCCTAGTCGCCACATTCCGGCACCTGTTCGGGGAGGCTGGTACGGGAATTGAACCGTGCTGCTGGCCTGCCTTGGTCTGCGTTAAAAGCCAGCGATTTAGCCAAGTGAGCTAAACCAGTCCCTAGTGAGCTAAACCAGCCCCTAGAACCGTTGCAGTCTCTGTGGTGTAGGTACATCCACAGTGCTGTTAGAGAGGGAGCTCCAGGAATCCTGAGCCAACGATAATGAAGGAATGATAACATATTTCAAACACAAGATGGTGTGTGACTCGGAGGAGAACTTGCAAGTGGTGGTGTTCCCATGTGTCCCCTGCCCATGTCCTTCTGGATGGTAGAAGTTACGGTATTGAAAGTTGGAGTCAAAAGAGGCTTGGGGAGATGGTGGGTGCAGTACAATTTGTAGATGATAAATAATGCTGTCACTGTGTGCTAGTGGTTGAAGGAGAGAATGCATAGTGTGGTAGATGGAATTCCTATAAAGTGAGCTGTTTTGTCCTGGATGGTGTCGAGCTTCTTGAGTGTTGTTGGAGCTGCATTCATCCAGGTGTCATGTGAGAGTACCTTTAAGAAATGGATGTTTAAGAAATGTACCTGTCTGTCAGCTTTTTACCTTCGTTTTAGGCTGTTTGTTGCAGGGTGTGTTTTAGTTTCATTTTCAGTGTTGGAGCTGAGGCCAGACACAGCAGCTGTACTGCTGTTCTCTCTGCCATGAAAAGACTATCTCTTGATCATTTGGTGAATTCAGAATTATAAATGTTCTCAGTAGTGACTTTAACCTGATGTGCTTCTGTTCAAGGTTTTGTTTTTAAGTTGTATGGATGTTAAAAGGAAAGCTTGAAGGATTACTTAGTGTTGCAGTCTTTGGGGTCTGTATTTGAATTAATGGTTGCCAAGATGTTCACTGTATGTTTTAAAAAGGTTAACTTGAGTTCATAGAATAAACATTGTTTTGCTTTTAAAAAATAGTTTTCCATTTCTGCTGTACCACACCTGTAGAGTGGGCCTTGTGCTCCCCATACCACAATCTATTAAAAGTTGTGGGTCAGGTGAACTCCATGATACACTTTGGGCTTCTCTAAACCCTGGAGCATAACACAGGCAAGTGGAGCGTATTCCATCACACTCTTGACTTGCGTCTTGTGGATAGTGGACAGGATTTGGGGAGGATACTCTGATCTGCTCTTGTAGCTACTGTATTTATGTGGCTGCTCCAGTTAAGTTTCTGATCAATGGTGTCTCCCAGGGTGTTGATGGGGATTCGACAATGGCAATCCGGTGTTGCTGAATAACAAGGGAAGATGGTTAGATTCTTTTTTTGTTGGAGAGGATCACGATCATGATCACGATATTGTCCAGGTCTTGCTGCAGGTGGGAACGGACTGAAAGATGGTGGGAATGGGCTGAAAGATGCTTCAAGGAGCTTTAGCTGCCTTAACTGCAATCTCCAAAGCATAGTTGCACCACTGTACCAGTTTATCCATTTCCCACACCTGTATGCTCAAGCTTCTTTGAGTGAGATTACACGCTGGTGCGAAACCAGCCAAAGCTATTCCCCAGTCGGAGCTGGGGTGAGTTGGAGTTGTCCATAGAGCCCTTACTCAGAATAGACAGAAGAGACTTCAATCTCATCAGCCAGGCTGGATTTGAATGTAGGTGCCAAAGGTGAAAGGCCAGAGTTGAATGTGCGGTGCCACCTCGCACCTGTATACCTGGTCAACAATTAGAAACCTAAGTCAGGCACAAACCTTGGTTTGAAATGGAAATCTCCACCATGGCAAAAAACGGAGACGAGGCCAGAAGCTGGAAGTCCCGCCTCTGAACGTGGCACCCACCATTCACATGGGGGTGGGAATGGTCCTGGGTAAGGATTTCCGCATGCCTGATTCGTGGAGGGAACTGCCCATAGGGATCAGCAGCTGCCTCCACTCATGTGATTTTGGTGTGAGACTGAAATCCGACATGTGCAGATTAGACGTGGTCGGAGCATGTTTGAATTTTGTGGATTCTTTTGGATAGCTAGGGTAATCTTTGAAGAGGTAAAGTACCCATTTGCATATGGTCCTGGGGCACCTTTGGGAGTGGTCAGGTGACCTTTGCGAGAGGAAGGTGTCCTTTTAAGAGGGTTCAAGTGCCCTTTGGGAGAGGTAAAGTACCCTTTGGGACTTCTAAAACTGTGCATGAATATGCCTAAAAAGTACAAAAACAATAACAATGGTCAAAAGTGTCAAGATGAACTGTAAAGAGCTGACAGGGTATTTAAAACCCCTGTCCTTTAACTCTGTGGAAAAAGTTATCTGAGGCATTAAAACAAAATCATTTCTTGCTATTTCACTGTTTGTTAACATGAGTCTTGGGGTTGCCATTACTGGATTAGTGCTGCATGATTGACATCACAACAGTTCATTATCACAGTAGGGTGCTTGCCATTTCAGTCTGATTGACAGCTCTAAGTAGTTTTGGAATTCTTGAAGTGGGACTGTGGGTGGGATTTTCTGACCCCAACACTGACAGGCATTGTCGCAGGTGAGATGGAAAAACCTGGAGAGCCGTTAAAAGTAATGGCTCATCCAAATTTTCCCGTCCTGCCTGTGATAATGCCCCCCCCCCCCCCACTGGGAAACTTATGAATGCCACTGCTTGTGGTTGAAGGAATGTAACCGTAGTAAATGGTTTTATATGAATTAGAGTGATTTAAAAAGAGATAACTTCTGCAATGGACACTCGGAACTTTATTTTATCTATCCTCAGCCTGGCTCCTGAGGTCTGCCCATGGTGAATATTGAGTGTGTTGGCATGCTAAGGTCAAAAGCTGGATGGGGGGGAGGGCATAGGTTGACCCTAACTTGGCATAAGGGCTATAAAGGACCACGGGGATAGGTGGGGAGCATAGGTTGGCATGGTGGGTATTTGGGACCATGGGGGCAGAGGTTGGCATGGAGGGTATGGAGATGGGCAGAGGGACATTGGTTGACACAAGGGGTATGAGGAGCCCTGGTGGGGTGGGTGATGGGCACAAGGTGACATGAGTTGGCATGGGAAGTGTGTGTGGAGAGGTGGGGAGGGGGCATTGAGGGTTTAAAAGAAATGTTTTTCTGCATTTTGAAGAAACTCCGATACAGTGCTCGTGCACCAAGACAGGTCTTCTGCCCAACCCACCTCCAGACCCGGCATCCTCTGTACTCAGTCTGGATTCACCCGCGTTGACTGTTGGTGAATCTCTCCTCCCCCCGACCCCCACTCCAGCCCGGGATGAAAATCCAACCTTCTGTGCCACTTTCATCCGGGTCGGGTGTGCGAATGGGGGAATACCCCAACTGTGCATTCCTGAACTGGGGGTGAAAATTCAGGCTGTCATGGAGATGCGAAGATCGAACAGGTTCGGAAACTTGCAACGGCGGGCCATTTATCTCACACTTTTGGTGTTGTCCCATCTTCCTCCGATATCAAAAATTACCAATGGGAAATTCCTGCGTCATTAATACACCTGGAACACTAAAACCCAATCAGGAATGGTTTAACATAAAGCAAATGGGAAGTTAGAATGGAAAATGTGCATACTGAGTCAGTACTGTTAGCCATTGTTCCTCAGGAACCACGACCTTCCAGAAGCAAACAACAATTTCTACCTTGTGATCTAACATTAATAACAATACATGAATAAAGTAACAGAGATTGGAAGGAATTAATACTCTAGTATTAACTCCAGACTATATAATAAACATTAAGAATGTAAGGGACAATGAAAGGGGTCCTCACCAAGTAGTAGAGAAAAAACAAACTTAGTTTCTTTAACACGTTAACTATTAAGTACAACTTCAATAGTTCCCTACTGGGTCTTCTCTAGTCGGTGCCTGACTGGCTGACTCTGTTTATACAAAGGGATATGAACCTTGTTAAGGGTTCCCCACCCCCTTATCGAAGAGTTTGTATTCTGCAAGCTCCACGGGACAGTGGATCATCTCTACCCCCAAGACCTGTGAGGGTCATAACAGCAAAATATTAAAAACTTCCTCTCAATTTATTTCAGCTCTTTCACTCATGATTTACCTCTCATTTATCTCTTCATCCTCCACTTCAAAATCCATGATCGATCCTTCAGTTTTCTTGGTCCTATTCTCTGGGAATCTCTCCCTATACCCCTTTGTCTCGCTGTTTTTCTCTCTGCCTTTTCAAAAAGTTGTTCTTGGAGATGTGGGCATCGGTGGCTAGGCCAACATTCATTGCCCATCCTTAATTGCCCCTGAGAAGGTGGTGATGAGCTGCCTTCTTGAACCGCTGTGGTCCATGTGGTGTAGGTACACCCACAGTGCTGTTAGGGATGGTGAAGGAATGCCGATATATTTCCATATCACGATGGTGTGTGATTTTGGGGAGAACTTGGTGATAATGATGTTCCTGTGAATTTGCTACCCTTTACAGGACTCCTCCCCTCAATTATATCTCATCACTCTTAACTGTGAACCGATTGGCATTCCTCTCCCCTTTGTGAAGCACTGTTTTGATGTTTTCTATGCTACAAAACTATTGTTGTTGCTTCCCGTTCTCACTTTAATCTTGCTTTATTTCCAAGTAGTGCGATATATTCCAACTCAAACATTTATCTTATTAAAATGTGAATACTTTACTCACCTTTATTTCTATGCTTCACTGCCCATGTTCAACCTTCCAATCAGATGGTAGATCCACTTAATTCAACGCGAACTGCATTATTTCCCAGCCAGTAGATGCTCAGCTCTTGAAAAATTGAAGGGGTTTGATCGGGAGGACACCGAGAGATTGTTTCCTCTGGGTGTGGAATCTAGAACACAGGGTCACGGTTAGGGGCCGATCTTTTAGGACTGAATGAGGAGAAAAGTCCTCACCCAGAAGGTTGTGAATCTTTGGAATTCTCTATCCCAGAGGTTGTGGATGCTCCATCATTGAATATATTCAAGACTGAGATGGATGTTTGATCTCCAGGGAGTCAAGTGGTGTTAGTGAGCGGACGGGAAAATGGAGTCGATGCATAAGATCAGCCATGATTGTATTGAATGGTAGAACTGGCTTGAAGGGCAGAATGGTCGCAGCTTTTATGTTCTTATATAACCAGGCCAATACCTCACGTGATTCAAGCTGAACAATAGCAGTCGCAGTTATATGCTAGTTTATTACATCAGCGCACTTTGGACAATGAATAACATGTAAATGCAGTGACAATTGTTCTGTAGTCAACCACAATTCTGTACTACGAACATCCCACTCAGAGCAATGACCAATTATTCCATTTTTCTTTTGGTGTTATTGTTTGCGAGAGGAACACTTCCTGTACATTGGGCCAGCTCCCTGTTCAGCCTATGGGACTGCGGTGCTGGCTTGAACACTGGAACAAGCAGCAGGTTTTGAAGATGATGAACGATACAGCACTCCCTCAGTTGCCAACTTGAATATTTGCTTCGACCTGTTACTCGAGCTGCGATGCGGGACTGGACTGCAGGGACAGTGAGAAAATTTAAGGAGGCGTTAGACAGATTTTCAATTGGTAACGGGTTGAAGGGTTATGGAGGACGGGCAGGCTGGTGGAGTTGAGGCCAGGATGGGAGCGGCCATGATCACATTGAGGGTGTTTAGGCTCGGGAGGCTAAATTGCCGACTCCTGCTCCTTGGTCATGTGTTCTCGGGAGGAGATGCTCTGGCTGATTTCGCAATCCAGCTCTTGGTCTGTAACATTGTAGGTAACAGATGAGGAACATGCCAGCCATGATAGAATGGCGGAGTAGACTCGATGGGCTGAATGTCCTAATTCTGTTCCTATATCTTATGAACTTATGAACCTTCTGACCATAAATCAGGGGCCCAACTAACGAAAACATGCCACATCACTCATTGGTTAGTATTATAAGGTGTAGGGCAACACGGTGGCGCACTGGTTAGCAATGCTGCCTCACGGCGCCGAGGTCCCAGGTTCGATCCCGGCTCTGGGTCACTGTCTGTGTGGAGTTTGCACATTCTCCCCGTGTTTGCGTGGGTTTCACCCCCCACAACCCAAAGATGTGCAGGGTAGGTGGATTGGCCACGCTAAAATTGCCCCTTAATTGGAAAAATGAATTGGGTACTCTAAATTTATTTTTTTTTTAATTATTATAAGGTGTAAGGTCCCCCCACTCCCTCCTCCCCCTCCCTTTACCACTTATTACAATTTCGCAATAGTGCAGCTGTAGGACCCTCACTAAATAGATTTTGACAAGCCCTCGTTATGAGATTAGGGGGGACTTTAAGCCACTCTGCATTACTCAAAGGAGATCAGGGTGTGCGTGCCCTCCTCAACTATTAACACCATAAAGAAATGAAAGATGTGGTTCTCAAAGTGTGGCCTGTGGATCGCTGGCGGTCCTTGAGGATACTCCAGCTCCTCCACTGGCTGAGCTACTGATGCGCAATGCCAAGGTGGAAGCCATACAGGAATACATTGCAGAACCCTCATCCCGCCACTCGCATGATATCACACAACCAGTCCAGCTCCTGTGTACACAGTACAAGTCATCATTAACGGGAGCAATAACAGTGTATAGAATTTACAGCGCAGAATGTCGTTTTATGAGAAAGATTTATGTACCTATTAATTTTGTTTGATTAATGTAGATCATAGAATCAATAGAATTTACAGTGCAGAAGGAGGCCATTCGGCCCATCGAGTCTGCACCGGCTCTTGGATGGGCGCTGATGAGGAAGCCACAGGGTAACGAGCCAACGAGGGCGATGGTGGTGTGGTCGCTCCGGTTCCTTGATAAAGAATGGATCTTGAGGTGGGCCAGGCAGACGAGGCGGTGTACCTGGGAGGGCAGCGAATTTCGGGTGTATCAGGACCTGGGTGCGGAGCTGGCCAAGAGGAGAGTGAGCTTTCGCAGAGTGAAGGCTGCCCCCTTTAAGAAAAGGGTGAAGTTCGGGATGCTGTACCCGGCCCGCCTCTGGGTGACCTACAATGATCGTGAATATTATTTTGGGACACTGGGGGAAGGAATGGAGTTTGTGAGAGACAATGGACTGGCAGGAGTGGGAGAACATTGAACTTTGAAGGAGGTGTTTGGGAAGATTGGTTCTCCCTGTCCTCCTGGCTGGGGAGGTCGGGGTTTGGGGATTTTTCATAGAACCATAGAATTTACAGTGCAGAAGGAGGCCATTTGGCCCATCGAGTCTGCACCAGCCCTTGGAAAGAGCACCCTGCTTAAGCCCCACACCTCCACCCTAACCCAGTAACCCCGCCTCACCTTTTTGGACACTAAGGGCAATTTAGCACGGCCAATCCACCTAACCCGTACATCTTTGGACTGTGGGAGGAAACCGGAACACCCGGAGGAAACCCACGCAGACACGGGGAGAACGTGCAGACTCCGCACAGACACTGACCCAAGCCGGGAGTCGAACCTGGGACCCTGGAGCTGTGAAGCAACAGTGCTAACCACTATGCTATCGTGTCGCCCGCGTGGGATATAGTTGTGGGTTAGGGTTTTTTTTGATAACACATACTGGAATGTTTCAAACTTGGTCTCTCCTCTCCTTAATATTGATAATACAAAAAAGTTTTCACTTCCATCTGAAATGAAAAATTAAAAAATGAAAATCGCTTATTGTCACGAGTAGGCTTCAATGAAGTGACTGTGAAAAGCCCCTAGTCGCCACATTCCGGCGCCTGTCCGGGGAGGCTGGTACGGGAATCGAACCGTGCTGCTGGCCTGCTTGGTCTGCTTTAAAAGCCAGCGATTTAGCCTTGTGAGCTAAACCAGCCTCTAACCAGCCATCTGTGGCATGAATTAATAATTTACTTACGATACTTAATTTTAAAAAGCCCACAAATTTCCTCTCGTTCTGATAAGTCTGTTTGTGGTTATAAATGACAGTGGGTGGGATAGTACCGATAGGGGGTCCGGGCTCTTTTGTCCCCTCTGAGTAGCCAGCGGATGGAAGAGTTTGAGAACCACTGGATTATGGGAAAATTCCAGCTGTTTCTGGGATCTTGCTGTCTGCCACAGTTGTCCAAACATGAAGTCACTGTGCTGTAAAACAACTCCGTGCAGTGCACAGAGGCATCAAGGAGCTAGATCAATGCAAGCGAGTGGGGCAGTAAATGCGGGCCTTGTCCATAACGCCAACATCCTGTGAGTGAATTAAAAAATGAAAAAATGAAAAATGAAATGAAAATCGCTTATTGTCACAAGTAGGCTTCAATGAAGTTACTGTGAAAAGCCCCTAGTCGCCACATTCCGGCGCCTGTTCGGGGAATCGAACCGTGCTGCTGGCCTGGTCTGCTTTAACAGCCAGCGATTTAGCCCAGTGAGCTAAACCAACCCTTCTGAGGATTCTTCTTCAGTGGAAGGATGCCAGGCCCCCAGACCTTGAGCCCTGGATCAATGACATGGCGGGGTTTATCAAATTGGAAAGGGTGAAATTTGCTTTGAGGGGGTCGGTACAGGGGGTTTTCAAGCGGTGGCAACCGTTCCTAGATTTCCTCTCAGAATGGTGGACAACGACCAGTGGCAGCAGCAACCCGGGGAGGGTTTATTTCAGTTTTGTTTCTATATAGAACATAGAACAGTACAGCACAGAACAGAACAGAACAGGCCCTTCGGCCCTCGATGTTGTGCCGAGCAATGCTCACCCTACTTAACCCACGTAACCCGTATACCCGTAACCCAACAATCCCCCCATTAACCTTACACTACGGGCAATTTAGCATGGCCAATCCACCTAACCCGCACATCTTTGGACTGTGGGAGGAAACCGGAGCACCCGGAGGAAACCCACGCACACACGGGGAGGGCGTGCAGACTCCACACAGACAGTGACCCAGCCGGGAATCGAACCTGGGACCCTGGAGCTGTGAAGCATTGATGCTAACCACCATGCTACCGTGAGGCCCCCTATATAGATTGGAGGTTTTGTCTGGGTGTATATATTTGCTATGTATTTGGGCGGGTGTTAATTTATTATTTTTGTTACTGAGTTCCTTTACATTTTTTGCATTTTTGTACTTTATATTTTTGTTGTTGATATTTTGTGAAAACTTTAGTAAAAATAATTTTTTTTTTTTAAATGCCCTTCTTACTGGAAATTCTTTTGTATATTCTCAATCAAATCAAATAGGATTTATTTTAAATATTTCATTTTTTTGCCTCCTTTTTGTGTCAGTTGCTGGCTGAATGTGGGCTGCAATTAACACGGTAGGTGACAGAAAAAGTAATAGATTATGGGGGAGAGGGGACAGAATTCATCAATTTTACAGGATATGATTCAAATGTCTACTTAACCCACTTAACTGCATGACCACTCCCCCCAAAATCCACATCCAGTTCTGCTTTTGTGATATATTTAAAGGAGTTTTGTAGTTAAGGGGTTAAAGATGCCACAGGCTTATTATGGGATGGGCTTTTGCAAGACCCCACCCCTGGCCTCTGCTGATTTGCTCTCAGGTAGCGACCATTTCTGCCCCACCTCCCTCCTCGGCGATTGGCTTAGGTTTAATGGGCACCAGCTCTCAAAGGCACTGATTGGCCCTGGGCTCTCTCTCTCCCCCATGCCCCCATTGGTTCCCAGTTCGAATACAATCATGGAATTGAACCCAGGAGGATTCCTGTAAACCAAAGGCAGAAGCAACATTGTTCCCACTGACAGAAAAGGCTGGGAATACATTGTCAGGACAATTCCAGATCCTACTTGTGGACCGCTCGCCGGATCTTTCAGCTCTGCTGTGCAGTTGCAACATTTCCTGTATTAATTTCAGCCTCCTTGGCTTTTAAAATAATCCCTGCAGCCTCCCATGGAAATGTTCCTGGCCAGTAATCCTTTTGTGAGTTTTAAGCGCAAACACAAGACTGCAATCTTGTCCATCCAGTGCAACAACCTGCATTTATAATCGTGCCTTGAACATGGTCAGGCAGATCACAAAGTGCTAAAGGAGTGTCACCACACACAGAGTGACAAGGTATTCGTTCATGTGGCAAAGATGTAGGTCTCAAAGGAGCAGAGTGAGGCAGAGGGGTTTAGCACAGTGGTTAGCACTGCTGCTTCACAGCTCCAGGGTCCCAGGTTTGATTCCCGGCTTGGGTCACTGTCTGTGTGGAGTCTGCACGTTCTCCCCGTGTCTGCGTGGGTTCCCTCCGGGTGCTCCGGTTTCCTCCCACAAGTCCCGAAAGACGTGCTGTTAGGTGAATTGGACATTCTGAATTCTCCCTCTGTGTACCCGAACAGGCGCCGGAGTGTGGCGACTAGGGGATTTTCACAGTAACTTCATTGCAGTGTTAATGTGACAATACTACTACTACAATTACAGCTAATACAACTACTTGTGACAATAAAGATGATTATTATTTTTTTAGGGGGTGGAGTTCCAGAGCTTAAATATATGCACTCTAAGGATAACTGATTCACATTTCCTGAGGTTTATATGAACTCACAGTGAAAAAGAGTAATGTTGTTGCGATCATTCCTGCATGATCTTTCTCCATCTCCATAACCGCCTCCTGTTTACACCCCTCCGGAATCTCTGCATTCCTCCAATTTGTGCCTCTCTTGCCCCCCCCCCCCCCCCATCCCCAAATATCACCTGAAAGGACAGGAAGGAGGGGTGGGGGGGGGTCCACATCTCACCTTCACCTTTGTTTTGCATAATTTCACCCGTGGTGGCTGTGTTTTAGTGATCTACCTCCCTAAACTCTGGAATTCCCTCCCTGTGGGATCTGCACAGAGCGTGAATACACATAGAACGGCCGGCTGGATGCACTAATACTGGTTTATCCTCTACACACAATAACTCTCCACTCCCTGAAGGGTCTCCCTCCTTGACCAGCACACAGGCCGGGGTTTTCATACTATGAGGGCTCTCCTCGTTCAAGGGGAGTCCGCGCCCCGATACCGGGGAAAGCTCGTATTCCGTGGAGATCACAGGGAATTGGATGGTCCACACCCCATGACCTCCGTGGGGGGTTGCTACACTCCCCACCCCCCCACCCCCCCACCCCAAATCCAGAGTGGCAGCTGTGGCGGTGTCTCAGGCGTGAAGGACGCCTCGTGCTCTTCCCCTGGGCATGACACTCAGGTGCCGTCTCTGCGTGTTCCGGAGACTGGAGACCAGTGCCTGCGCGTGGAGCAGGGCGTGGCATCAGGAATTGGCGCAGCGGTCTCCACCGGCCGCTGATTGTCCATGTCGGATTCAGAGCCTCCGGCATCGCCCCGTCCTGAGTCTCGACGACTGCAGGAGCTCGGGTCGACAGTGGCAGTCATGGTGGCAGTCGTGTCACTGGGGGCAGCGTCACACATGGGACCGGGGTATCTGGAGTCGGGTCCGGTACCTCTGGAACGTGGCTGTGGAGGTGGTCCACATGTCAGTTGGACTCCCGGCCTTGTGCCCACACCGTGTAGGAGACTGGCCCAGACTGTGGCAACACCACGCCTGGGACCCATGCTGCACCGTCGCCAAAATTGTGGAGGTAGACTAATCTCCTGGGGCCGATCCGCACAAAGGCATGTGTCGACCTGCGTCCGCCACGGTCCTCCCCTGTCCGCAGTGGGCGTTCTCAGCAATGTCCGGGGTGACCAGGCTCAGTTGGGTGCAGAGAAGGTGTCCCATCAGTAATTTGGCGGGCACAGCCTCATCAAGGCGTGCGTCATGGTCCGATAGCAAAACAAGAAGCATGCCAATTGAGTCTCCCAAGATCTGGAGGTCTGCTTCTTCATGCTTTGTTTGAACGTTTGGACCACCCGTTGGTCAATCCATTGGAGGCCGGGTGGTCTGGGACAGTGGGTACATGGGTACATGGGTACAGTGGGCACATGGCGAATGCCATTGGTGGTCACGGAACAGCCAAATACTGCGCTTGTGAATGTCATCCCATTGTCCGAGACCAACACCTCAGGGACGCTGCGCGTGCTGAAGGCTTGGCACAGTGGCTCAATGGTGGGCCTAACGGCGGTCGCTTGCATTCGGTGGACAACCATCCACTTGGAATGCGAACCCAAGACAACGGGAAACATCGCCCCCCTGGAAAAGACCCCAAGGTCAATGTGGAGGGAGGACCAGGGACAACCTGGCCATTCCCATAGGTGGAGCAGTGCCTCCGGGAGCAATCCTGATGCTCTTGGTAAGGCGCACAATGCTGGGCCAACTGCTCAGTGTTGGCGTCGATCCCAGGCCACCAGACATAGCTGTGGGCCAGAGTTTTCATCATCGACATCCCCGGATGGCCGTTGTTGAGGTCCTGCAGGAGAGGGCTGCGCCCGTGTTCCAGAAACACCACACTTGCTCCCCACAGAATAACGCCACCCTCGACACTTACTTCCTAGATTTTGCAAGTAAAGGCTTTCAAATCGTCCGGGAAAACCCGGTGCTGGGCTCCATACTGAACCATGCGGCGGACGCGGGATAATTGAGGGTCTGTCTGGGTCCAACCTTGGATACAAGACACTGTGACCAGCAAGGAGTCCACTAAATGGAGGGCGGCACCGACTTAGTTGGCCGATGCGGGCGTCGGTGGCCTGATGAGAGCGGGAGGTGGCTCAAAGCATCTGTGTGGGGAATCTTCGCCCCCGAACAGTGTTTGAGCGCGTACCCATATGCGGCCAGCGATAGGGTTCAACGCTGGATTCGACCGGACGCTATTAGGAGATTCGACCCATTCTCCTTGAACAGACCCAACAATAGCTTTTAGTCAGTGAATGCTGTAAAGATGTATGGGGCGGCATTCTCCCCTACCTGGCGTGACGGAGGGTCCCGGAGTAGGGGAGTGGCGCCAACCACTCAGGGATCGCGCCTCCCCAAAGGTGGGGAATTCTCCCCACCTTTGGGGGCCAGCCCCGCACCGGAGCGGTTGCCACCAGAAGACCGGCGCAAAAAACCGGCGCCCCCGGCAACGGGGCTGGCCGAAAGGCTTTCGCCGGTCCGCGCATGCGCCGGCAGTGACGTCAGCGGCCAGCTGCCGCTGACGTCACTGCCGGCGCATGCGCGATGTGGGGTTCTCTTCCGCTTCCGCCATGGCGGAGGCCGTGGCGGACGCGGAGGAATATAGTGCAGCCAGGGCACTGACCCGGAGTCTGAGCCGGGGGCCCCGGTCGTGGGCCAGGCCACCGTGGGCGCACCCCCCGGGGTTCGATCACCCCCTGCCCCCCCAGGACCCCGGGGGCCCGCTCGCGCCGCTGAGCCCGCCGTTCCAGAGGTGGTTTAAACCTCGGCGGCGGGAGAGGCCTCCCAGCGGTGGGACTTCGGCCCATCCGGGCCGGAGAATCACCGCAGGGGCCTCTCCGATCGGAGTGGCGAGGTTCCGCCGCCGCCACTTCCCGGGTGGCGGAGAATCTCTGCCACGGCGGGGGCGGGATTTTAGGCGCCTCCAGGCGATTCTCCGACCCTGCTGGGGGGTCGGAGAATTTCGCCCCTGGTATGTCACCAGACATACTGGTGAAATGTTTCTATTCCAAAGATGGCGGCCAAACATCTCGATCTGTGCGTAGCTTCGCTCCGCGTCAGCAAGTGTCCTGGGTGAGAATGAGATGGGGCGCACCAAACTATTGTCCATGCGATGGGCGAGGACAGCCTTTACCCCGTAAGGAGGTGCATCACACGTCAAAATGAGCGGTTATCGTACGGGTCAAAATGGGTCAACAACTTGGAGGACGAAAGTTGTTGTTGTTACACTTCAGAGAAAGCCGCCCGCTGTGGTAGGGCCCATTCCCATGGTTGGCCCTTTTTGAACAGTTGGTGGAGGAGGGCTAACAGGGTAGCCAGGTTTGGGATGAACTCCTCGTCGTAGGCCCAGAAAGGAACGGAGTTCTGCCGGTCCTCTTAGCATGGGGGCCTGTTGGATGGTCTGCACCTTGTCCTCAATGGGGTATTGGCCATGGTGGTGATGCGGTAACCTATATACGTGACCTTGGCCACTCGAAGACCCATTTCTCCCGTCAGGGACAGATGCCGGCTCCCCCGAAATGCCAATCAGGACATCGTCCAGGTACGCCGCCTCACGGGGCATGCCCCACAGGATGTTCTCCATTACTCTCTGGAAGATTGTACATGTCGCGGAGACCCCGGCAGGTAAACGGGTATATTCGTATAACCCTCGGTGCGTATTTATCATCACAAAATATCACCAGCCGGGATCCCAGACCAGCTGGAGGTCAGAGTGGCTCATGTCCAGCTTTGTAAAGGTGCGACCAGCACTCAGTTTCGCTGATAATTATATAATTATATTTCTAAATCATAGAATTTGATATCATAGAATTTACAGTGCAGAAGGAGGCCATTCGGCCCATCGCGTCTGCACCGGCTCTTGGAAAGAGCACCCTAGCCAAGGTCAACACCTCCACCCTATCCCCATAACCCAGTAACCCCACCCAACACTAAGGGCAATTTTGGACACTAAGGGCAATTTATCATGGCCAATCCACCTAACCTGCACATCTTTGGACTGTGGGAGGAAACCGGAGCACCCGGAGGAAACCCACACACACACGGGGAGGATGTGCAGACTCCGCACAGACAGTGACCCAAGCCGGAATCGAACCTGGGATACTGGAGCTGTGAAGCCATTGTACTTTGAGATGTCTGGCTGTAGTGAAGAGCGCTGCATAAAACACACACGTCTTTCTTTTTTTAAAAATTGACATACCAAGCAACCGACTAACCTGGTAATTATCCATTAACCAGGCTGTATTAGGTTTTGTGATGTTGGTTAATGATGAATATTAGCAAGGGTACAAATGTTGAAATTGTACACGACATTGGTAAGACCACACATGGAATACTGTGTTCAGTTCTGGTCACCCAATTGTCGGAAGGGTATTGTTAAACCTGAGGAAGGAGCAGTGCTCCGAAAGCTAGTGATTCAAAACAAACCTGTTGGACTTTAACCTGGTGTTCTAAGACTTCTTACTGGAAAGAGTACAGAAAAGATTTATGAGGATGCTCCAAGGACTTGAGTGATAAGGAGAGGCTGGATAGACTGGGACTTTTTCCCCTGGAGCGTAGCAAGCTTAGGGTTGATCTTATAGAGGTCTATAAAATAATGAGGAGCATAGATAAGGTAGATAGCTAACTTCTTTTTCCAAAAACTTTTCAGAGACTATTTCCTCGGGTGGATGTGTCTGTTACAAGGGGCCATAACTATAAGATTCAGGGAGGGAGATATAGGAGGGATGTCCGAGGTAGGTTCTTTACTCAGAGAGTGGTTAGGGTGTGGAATGGACTGCATGGTGTGATAGTGGAGTCAGACACTTTAGGAACTTTCAAGCGGTTATTGGATAGGCACACGGAGCACGCCAGAATGACAGGGAGTGGGATAGCTTGATCTTGGTTTTGGACAATGCTCGGCACAACATCGAGGGCCGAAGGGCCTGTTCTGTGCTGTACTGTTCTAAAGGTAGAGAAGTCTAGAACTAGAGGTTTAAGGTGAGAGGGGAGAGATACAAAAGAGACTAGAGGGGAAATGTTTTCACACAGAGGGTGGTGAGCATCTGGAACGGGCTGCCAGAGACACTGGTAGAGGCGGGTACAATTTTGTCTTTTAAAAAGCAGTTAGACATTTACATGGGCAGGGTGGGTACAAAGGGATATGGGCCAAATGTGCGGGCAAGTGGGGCTAGGTTAGTGATAGAAACTGGGCGGCAAGGACAAGCTGGGCCGAAGGGCCTGTTTCCGTGCTGTAAACATCTGAGACTCTGGAACCTCTGCTCATCAAAATAGTGCCATGGGATACTTGGTGTCCACCCAAGAGGGCAGATCTGGCCTCAGCTTAACACCTCACCCAAAAGATAGCCCCCCTAACAGTGCAGCCCTGGGAGTGTCAGCTACATTTCATGCCTGAGCCTCGGGAGTGGTAGTTAAATGTATCGCCTTGTTATGCAGACAGGTTAGAGAGCTACCCACTGCGCCAGAGTGGACACAGTTTAGAATACATGGTCGAGCTGCTGACTGAAGCTTTGAAGCTACAACCCTCTGATTCAGAAGCCAGAGCATTGTCAGTTCACCCGAGCTACCCGTTTCAATGAGGTAAACAGTTAAATTTCAAAGCCTAAAAAAAAAAGATGAAATAATTCTTGGAGGTTAACCACTGAACCTTTTACTGGCTCAATCTGCAAAGACTCCTTTAAACGGCTTCAGTATATCTGCATATTAAACTGTCGCTTCAGTTTACTGTCAGATGAACACAGGCTCCACAGCACAACCTGGTTTACATTTCCAGATCCGTACATGCTGATAATAGTTTTAATATCACACCTAAAGGTCCCAGAGTAAGTTTGGGTTATCCAGTCCCGCTAGTAAACCCTGAGCGAGTATGTTAGTGTCTGGAATTCCCACACCAGAGCTCCTAGCAAGATCTTCTGGCCCCTTAAATCCCTTGAATTTCAAATATTGATACTTGGAATTTCTCCAAATGGCATGTGAGAATCAGGAACATGATCTAAGCTGGATTGTTACAGGATCCATTGACTTTCACCCAACAAATTCTGTTTTTTAGGAGGCTGAAGATGTTTTTTAATATTTCTGTGTTAACTGTTTGCTGGCCAGGCACAAATTTACTGGTTGGCGGGAGAGAGATTTAACATTTTTGTTTAAAATTTAGAAGTACCCAATTAATTTTTTCCAATTAAGGGGAATTTAGCCTGGTCAATCCACCTAACCTGCCCATCTTTGGGTTGTGGGGGCGAAACCCACGCAGACACGGGGAGAATGTGCAAACTCCACACGTACAGTGACCCAGAGCCGGGATCGAACCTGGGACCTCGTGGCCGTGAGGCAGCAGGGCTAACCCACTGCGCCACCGTGCTGCCCTCATGAGGGAGATTTAACATAAGGGGGGGGCGAGAAGAGGCAACAGTGATTATATGGAGTTAGTTTGCAGATCGGCCATGACATCTGCGAATTGTGGAGCAGTCTCAAGGGGCTAAATGTTCCTGCGTTCCACGCTGTTGTGGGAGCGCGCGATGCTCAAATTGGTGACTACACTTCACTGTCTGTAAGGTACTCTGGGACCTGCTGAGGTTGTGAAATGCGTAATAGTAATTCAACTTCACTCTTCCCTACTTCACCTACCCAAATGACTGGGATGGGGGAGGGTGGGGTGGTACATATAATGAACATTTTGACATGAGACACGCCTGGTCGTCCTCTGAAATGTGTCTCCACCAACCAAATTGTCTCCTTGTATGACGCAACCTGTCATTGTAGCACATTATTTGGCGAGCTTTGCGTTATCCTATAAATACGATATACTTGCAGACTCTTGGGAACTGTAACTTTTAATTTGTATGCAAAACTTAAACACAGTAATTCTCTGCAGGGATGTCAAGAAGCTAGAGATTAGTGATATTTGTGCCATCTTCAAACATTATCATTGGCAAAACATCTAAATGGGAGTTGGTGAGAAAGAGGGAAAAGGGAAGTTGTAATTAACTTGTCCGTGAGCTGGGAAAGCAGTTTGTTGAAGGCAGCCGGATAGGATATTGTTGTTTCAGCTCTCTGAGTCCTGTGGTACATCATTTTCACATTTTCCAGAAATACACGAAGGATATAATTCTCAATTAACTCACGGAGATCTTGTCACACCGATGTGCTCTGTCGATTCTGGGCAGACAGGTTACTGAAACGAGTTTTGTGCCTGATAGGTAATCCTCCTTTTGGCTTCCAGCCAGTCTCGCTTGCTCCTTCTCTGTCACAAGCCTTTTCCTCCATTTATTTTATTGACACTGTTGCCGTTAATGTTTGTTTTCTCACATCACCTCCCTTAGGGCGTCCCACGGTAGCACAGGGGCTAGCACAGTTGCTTCACAGCTCCAGGGACCCAAGTTCGATTCCTTGCTTGGGCCACTGTCTGTGCGGAGTCTGCACGTTCTCCCTGTGTCGGCGTGGGCTTCCTCCGGGGGCTCCGGTTTCCTCCCACAAGTCCCGAAATACGTGCTTGTTGGGTGAATTGGACATTCTGAATTCTCCCTCTGTTTACCCGGACAGGCGCCAGAATGTGGCAGTGTTCTTCAAAGTCAGGGGTGTGACCCGCGAGTGGGTCGCGGGCGGTTGTCGGGAGGGTCGCAAATCCGCACGCAACAGCCGGCTTTTAATAACGCCGGCTGCAAGCAGCCTTTAAAATGGTCACGAACATGTAAAATAAATTCAGCCGCATTGCGTATGCGCGCACGATCATCGGCGCGCATGCACAAAACTATGCGCATGCGCACCCATGATCGGGCGCGCATGTGCAATGCGGCCGCTATTTTTTTTAACGGTCTCAGCTTAATCACTCACTTGTGCATGCACCATTTATCAATTCGCTTCCTTGTTCCTTGATTACCTGGAGTAATTTTAAAAGGTGCAATGAAGTAAGTAGTTTGTGTGTGTAATGTTCCTGTCTCCATCTATATTAGAATAAAAGGAATGCAAATCATGATTAGCCATACTCATTCTTGCTTTACCTTTTTCACAAAGGTATTTCCATGCTCATCGGTTCCTCTAACCGCTTTTTATTCATTTATTTTATTCATTTAATTGTTATTTTTTTCATTTTTTTTTACAAGTTCGGGGGGGTTGTTATTCATTTTATTCATTTATTTTATTCATTTAATTTTTATTTTTTTCATTTATTTTATTCATTTTTTTTACAAGTTCGGAGGTGGGGGCTTTATTTAATAAAATTTTACGGAAGAAATGCAGAACTTTGGACAGATGGAGACTCCATACTTTCCGACACCGGAAGGCTTCACCTTCATCCAACAGGTTCCATTGGAGGAGCGTGTACAAGGGCCAAAGGGACCCAAAACCATTTCCTCCATTTTTGTCAGCAGCAAACAAGGTAAGAGAAAATGGTGGGTCGCTCAGGTCGGCCGGCGTGGGTCGCGCAGGTCGGCCGGCGTGGGTCGCTCAGGTCGGCCGAGTTGGGTCCTGAAGGTTGGCCGGGTTGGGTCCTGAAGGTTGGCCGGGTTGCGTCCTGAAGGTTGGCCGGGCTGGGTCCTGAAGGTTGGCCGGGTTGCGTCCTGAAGGTTGGCCGGGTTGGGTCCTGAAGGTTGGCCGGGTTGCGTCCTGAAGGTTGGCCGGGTTGGGTCCTGAAGGTTGGCCTGTTGGTAAAAATGGATCTGGACTGGGGACTTTTCACGGTAACTTCATTGCAGTGTTAATGTAAGCCTACTTGTGACACTAATAAAGATACCCCCGGGTTGGAGAATCGCCTGGGGTTGGCATGAATCCCGCCCCCGCCAGCTGCCAAATTCTCCGGCGCCGGGGATTTGGCGGGGGTGGGAATCACGCTGTGCCGGTTGGCGGCCGCTGGCAGCAGCCCCCACCCGGCAATTCTCCGGCCCGCGATGGGCCGAGTGGCCGCCCGTTTTTTTGCCGGTCCCGCCAGCGTAAATTGGAATAGGTCCTTACCGGCGGGACCTGGCGGCGCGGGCGGCGTCTGGGGTTCTCGGGGGGGGGGGGAATCTGGCCCCGGGAGGTGCCCCCATGGTGGCCTGGCCAACGATCGGGGCCCACCGATCCGCGGGTGGACCTTTGCCGTGGGGGCACTCTATTCTTCCACACCGGCTGCTATAGAGGTCCGCCATGGACGGTGCGGAAATGAAGCCCTCTGCGCATGTGCAGGGATGGCGCCAGCACACGCTGGCACTCCCGCGCATGCACCAACTCGTGCCTGCCAGTCGGCGCGTGGCAAACCACTCCGGGGCTGGCCTAGCCCCTGAAGGAGCGGAGGATTCTGCATCTTTGGGGCGGCCCGACGCTGGAGTGGTTCACTCCTTTCCTCGGCGCCGGGACCCCCCGCCCCGCCGGGTAGGGGAAAATCCTGTCCAGGGTCTCCTGCTATACCTTATTCGTGCATCAAAACAAGAATACAGAGACAGGCCCACTGGTCTGTGCTGTTGTTTATGCTCCACACCAGCAACCTCCCACCTCACCTCATCGCCACACTATCAACATGTACTTCCATTCCTTTCTCCCTCATTTACTTATTTAGCTTCCCCTTAAAACCAATGGTGGACAGCCTGCGGCCCAGGGAGCTACACGTGACCCACCTGGGTTCTCAGTGTGGCCCACGAGACATTTTGTTGACCGTTTGTCCACGCGCGGTGTCACCAAATTCCGCTGATTTCCATCCGTGTATTTTTTTTCCTGCCGGTATGGCTGAAGTGATTCGCCCCGAAAGCGAGGGCGAGTGAGGTGCGTGCTGATTGCTCCCAACACTGACTGTGAGAGCCGTGCGCTCCCTCTGTGTCCAAAATGTAAATATTCATTTTGTTTTACCATTTGATGTAGATGACAGTTGTATCAATAAAAAATGATTCAGCATTTTCTACAGCCCGTCCTGAAATATTTGGCGTGCATTAAATGTATCCAATCTGCTTCTAGGGTTAGTGAAAATGCCCGATTTCAGTCTTGAGATGAAGGAAGGTCACTCACTACCCTAGGTTGTCCATCACTTGCCTTAAATGCTGTTCACTACAACTACTTTTTGCACTAATAAGTTTCACATTCTGCCCACTCTCTGGGTGACAAAGTTTCTCCTGCGTTTCGTGTCTCATTTATTATTCATAGTCTCTGGTTTTGGTCTTCTCCACAGTGGAAACATTTACTCTTCCTCTGCCAGACTCGACCCCTTCATTGTTTTAAAGGTTTCCACTCGGTAATCCCTTACAGCCATTTCTGGATAAAGGAACCTCAGTCTGTTCAGTCTTTTTTTTATTTTAATTTAGATTACCCAATTATTTTTTCCAATTAAGGGGCAATTTAGTGTGGCCAATCTGCCTATCCTGCACATCTTTGGGATGTGGGGGTGAAACCCACGCAGACACGGGGAGAATGTACAAACTCCACACAGACAGTGACCCAGGGCCGGGATTCGAACCCGGGTCCTCAGCGCCGTAGGCAGCAATGCTAACCACTGTGCCACCGTGCTGCCCCGTCTGTTCAGTCTTTTCGGACAATTTTAACAGCCCAGTTCTGGTATCATCCTTGCCTATTTTTAAACTTCGCCTCCCTCTCATTTCCCTGACCACTGACAAGCAACACAAACTTGGCATCAATGATTTCCCCCAACTGAGGATCTCAGTTTAACTTTCATTCTTTCCCCTCTTCATCCTCTTTTCTGTCTGTTCGACTATCTCTCCAACACCACCTCCCCTTCCACACTTTGCACTCCGCCGTCATCTTCTCACTTTGTTTTGCGATGTCGACTAAGGGATAAATATTGGCTCGACCACCAGGGAGAACAAAGAACAAAGAACAATACAGCACAGGAACAGGCCCTTCGGCCCTCCAAGCCTGTACCGGTCATGATACCACCCTTGGCCAAAACTCTAAAAAAAAACAAGAAATCCCTGGCTCTCCTTCAAAATGGTGCCAGTGATCTTTAACAATCACTCGAGGGGGAAGATGGTGCCTTGGTTTGATTTGTCAGAGTACAGCACCCCCGACAGTGCAGTACTCCATGAGAAGCTGCACTGCAGTGTCAACCTTGGCTTTGCTTGTGCTTGAGTGAGACTTGAACTCTTAACTCTCTCTGAGAGGTGAGAGTCCTCCCAACTGAGCCACAGCTGCTCATTGTTGGCGGTGCTATATAAAAGAAAATTGTGAGGGTGGTACGTGCCTCAGGGGATAGCACTGGGACGATGGCGCTGAGGACCCGGGTGATGTGTTGGGTAAGCTGGGTCTGCGAGGACTGCGTTTACTGCAGCAGTGAGAGAGACAGGCTTCCAACACTTGGAGAAATGCAACTCGATTTTATTGAACTCTTAACTATAATACATGCTATAACTGTGGGTTGACACTATGCTGACTTGACTGGAGACCTGAGGCTAACCTGACCAGAGTATCTTACTACCACATGGTGTATGTTCTAGTTGTTGCTCACGAGCTCTGACTGTCTCAGAGGCTGGATCCCGAGAGAACGTGAAAACTAGTGCCCTCTGGCTTTATAGTGGTCGTGTCCTGTCTGGTGATTGGCTGCTGTGTTCTGTGTGTTCACTGGTCATCCTGTGTGTCAATCACTGCCTGTCTGTGCACCATCAGATACCTGTGGGTATATAAAAATGAAAATCGCTTATTGTCACGAGTAGGCTTCAATGAAGTTACTGTGAAAAGCCCCTAGTTGCCACATTCCGGCGCCTGTTCGGGGAGGCTGGTACGGGAATCGAACCGTGCTGCTTGACCTGCTTTGAAAGCCAGCGAGTTAGCCCAGTGAGTTAAACCAGCCCCTCTTATGACACCGGGTTCAAATCCCAGCTCTGGGTCGCTGTCCGTGTGGAGTTTGTACATTCTCCCCATGTCTGCCCCCCCACAACCCAAAGATGTGCTGGGTTAGGTGGAATGACCACGCTAAATTGCCCTCTTAATTGGAAAAAAAAATAATTGTGTACTCTAAATTTATTTTTTAAAATATAAAGTTGTTGTGGGATCTTGCTGTGCGTGGGATGGCCGTCGCATTTGTCAGCGTAACGGGGTCATTGTACTTTACTGTGTGTGAAGAGATTTCAATCGTTTCTTTACAATAAGACGGTGCAAAAACAATCTCCCGGTCAATGCTGCTTGAGATTTGAGAAACACACTGGATCCTGCCTCGCTTATCTGATAGGAGGAAATGAAAGCCGAGAGAGGAAAGCTCTCTCACCCTCCTTTCAGAGAAGCAGATGGCTCCCGTGGCCCCACCTTCTCCGCACAGACAGTGCGGTGCCAGTCATTATATTGATTTCTTCATTAACCAGTTTTTCTGGGAACTTTCACATTATTCTGTGAAGGATGCATGAACTGCGAGTGGGGAATGTGTAGGTAGGCATTACTGAGCACAGCAGCGAGTCCTCGCAGCCACACTCCCTCTAAAGGGAAAGTATTTCAACGTCATTAACAAGTTTAACACAGTGCTATACAAATCTCTTCCTTCACTGTCTGATCCTGCCTTTACCTGTGTCAGGGGACATTCAACGTGATGTGTGTTCGGTTGGAATTATTTAGCATCAGGAGAAATCGGGGAGCACTTATGTCGCCCATGATTATCTTTGTTTATAGATTTAGAATACTCAATTAATTTTTTTCCAATTAAGGGGCAATTTATCGAGGCCAATCCAGCTAGCCTGCACATCTTTGGTTGTGGGGGTGAAACCCACGCAGACACGGGGAGAATGTGCAAACTTCACACGGGCAGCGACCCAGAGCCGGGATCGAACCCGGGTCCTCGGCACTGTGAGGCTGCAGTGCTAACCACTGTGCCACTGTGCTGCCCTCTGATGAAAATAATTCTAAGTAATTATTGAAGTAATTATTCTAGACTGGAGAGAAACTACCCAGGGCCCGAGAAAGTGACTGTGTGGTTGGATAGCGGTAGGGAACTCACCGTCAGAGCCAGGGAGAATCTCCCAGCAAAACCCTGCCTGAAATAACACTTAGTGGGCGCGATCTAATGGAACAGTTTCTAAGTGTGGTCATGAGTGGAAACTGCCGCGAGCCCCCGACCCTCGATCTGGGGGGGGGGCTGTTATTGGTATTAAATGTTAATCGGTCCATTTAACGAGGTCCCACGGGCTTCACACCACAAATGATGGTCCCGCTGGCTGATTCGCGCAACCGGCCCGCTATAACCCCGGCAAAAAGGGGGAGCAGCACTTAAACCAATCACACAGAGCAAACCGCACAAAGCACGCAGCCATGTCACAATTCTGGGATGCCGACCTGGACAGATTGTAGGACGCAGTCAAGTCCAGATGGGATGTAGTTTTAAAAAAAAATCAGAAATATATCAGTCTCCTCCTTGAAACGATTTAATGACTTAGATTCCACCGCATCACCCTCTGCGTGAAGTAGTTCCTCCTCAACTCAGTTCTAAAGGCCTTTCAACCTATATCTGTGGCCGCTCGTCCTAGATTGCCCTACAAGGGAGAACAATTGGTCTACGTTTACTTTATCAATCCCTTTTAGTATTTATACACCTCGATTAGGTCCCCTCTCATCCTTGTAAACTCCTGTGAGTATAAACCCTAACTGTTTAATCTCTCCTCATACGTCAACCCCTTCATTCCCGGAATCAATCTGGTGAACCTCCTCTGAACTGCCTCCAAGGCCACCACATCCTTCCTCAAATAAGGACACAATGCTCCAGATATGGTTGGGGCTGGTTTAGCTCACTGGGCTAAATCACTGGCTTTTAAAGCAGACCAAGGCAGGCCAGCAGCACGGTTCGATTCCCGTACCAGCCTCCCCAGCCAGGCGCCGGAATGTGGCGACTAGGGGCTTTTCACAGTAACTTCACTGAAGCCTACTCGTGATAATAAGCGATTTTCATTTCATTTCACCAACACCCTATACAATTGCAACAACACTTCCCTACTTTTACACTCCAGTCCTTTTGCAATAAATGCTGACATGCTGCTATTTGCCTTTTTGATTACATGCTGTACCTGAATACCGACTTTCTGCGATTTCGACACTACCACCAATAAAGTACAACAGCACCTATACTTCCTCAGGAAACTAAGGAAATTCGGCATGCCCACATTAACCCTTACCAACTTTTACAGATGCACCATAGAAAGCATCCTATCGGGCTGCATCACAGCCTGGTATGGCAACTGCTCGGCCCAGGACCGCAAGAAACTTCAGAGAGTCGTGAATACCGCCCAGTCCATCACACGAACCTGCCTCCCATCCATGGACTCCATCTACACCTCCCACTGCCTGGGGAAAGCGGGCAGCATAATCAAAGGTCCCTCCCACTCGGCTTACTCACTCTTCCAGCTTCTTCCATCGGGCAGGAGATACAGAAGTCTGAGAAAGCGCACGAACAGACTCAAAAACAGCTTCTTCCCCACTGTCGCCAGACTCCTAAATGACCCTCTTATGGACTGACCTCATTAACTCTACACCCCTGTATGCTTCACCCAATGCCGGTGTTATGTAGTTACATTGTATACCTTGTGTTGCCCTATTATGTATTTTATTTTATCCCATTTTCTTCCCATGTACTTCATGATCTGTTGAGCTGCTCGCAGAAAAATACTTTTGACTGTACCTCGGTACATGTGACAATAAAAAAATCCAATCCAATCCAACCCAATCATGGGCAAAGACACCCAGATCCCTCTGCGCAGACGCATCTTGAATCTGCTTTCCATTTAGATAATAATTTGTCTTTCTATTTTTTTGGGCCAAAATGGATTAGTCAGGTCCTCAGCGGATACCCCTTATCACCCACGAGCCAGCCATCCACCCTGGGGTGGGCCCCAAAGAGGCTGGGGATGTCTGACTTCCCCAGGATGTAGCTGTCGTGCACACTCCCCAGGAAGTGTGCCCCATGTGGGTGATCTTCATGTGGTGGTCACACTCAAGTCGGACATTTAGGGAGTGGACCCCCTTCCTGTTGAAGTAGGGGACTCCCAGACAGCCCGGATCGTGCAAGGCTACATCCGTGCTATCCATTACCCACAGGTCTGGGGCAGCCGGACGATGGCGGAGAATCCTGCTGCATGGGCATCTTGTTGGGCTTGATCCATGGCAAAGTTTATATCGTTTGCTGCCCGGGCAAACAGGGCATCCCTGGCCTCACAAATTCACTTGAGGGCTGCAGCTTGTGAGATGCCACGTACCGGGAGCAGATATCCTCCTCCTCCATATGGGGCCCAGTCCGCGAGAACAAGGCACAGGTGCCGCACCGTCTCCTTGTTGAGGCGGAGCCTCCTGCGGCATACGCTGTCCACCACCTGTTTTGAAAGATCAGCGACGCCTGTACACCGTGGACCGTCACCGGCCTGCCCCTCTGGGTCCTACCCTGGCCGGATGGTCAGCCGGGTCCTCAGGGTGTGGGGCGGGGCCCTGTACATGGGCCGCTGCCTCGAGCCTCGGCCGACACTTCCTTCTCCAACGTCTGGCCACCTGGACTGCCAGCAGCACCACAAGGGCAGCTTCCCCGGGATCCAAGATATTGTCCGTCCTGTGTAATATCTGTGAGGGGTTGGAGAGGGTGTGAGACTGGTGACCAGCCCAGGACCCCACAGTCCCTTGTGGCTCCCTCTGCACCTCCTCCTAAAATCTCCTGCCATTCCGCAGGGTCCCATCCAACATGCCCTGACCTTGCACCCCTGGCCGCAGCGGGGGACCCTGGTCACTGGACCGCAGACTCTGTACTCCAGACACCTGATCATAATGTTACCTGGACCAGGTGCTGGTCACCTCCCTGGTGAGCACACCGACCTCTGGTTTGCAAATGTCCCCGGTGCTGGGAGCCAGTCCCTGGCTGTTCGGATGTTGTCCGCTGCATCCGTGGTGTTGCTTCCTGCAGCGTTCAGGCACAGTGTACAGGCTTCACGGTCTGGTTGGGATTCTAGGCAATTTCTCCCACATGCAACGTGGCACGCTTACCCATGGGAATCGACTTGAGTTGTGTGAAGTGCCCACTGAATTACGATTGCCAATTTCCTATGAGGAATAGCCTTCAGCCACATGGCCAGAGGCCGCCACGGTTAGTGGTCGGTGGGACAGACAGGCAGGAGCTGGGGTTGCCCCGTATGGGCACACACAATCTGAGGGTGGATTGGTAGACCCGTGGGCATGGAGGCTCCTCCACCAGCCACCCGCAGCCCAGGGGCACCTCCCCCCCCCCACCAAGTGCCAGCAACCCTAATGCCTTTGGGCTCATTGCCCGGGAGTGAAGATGGCTGCTCATCTCCTCGGATCCCCATGTGAGCGCTCGCTGGGGGGGCAGTTAGATCACAGGAGGCCATTACATAGGGGGTCATTCCCCCTAATTGTATGGAGATAGTCTTTATTTGGTGATTATTGGTTTCTCGCCACACCACGGCGGGATTCTGACTTCGGCAATGGGGGCGTTAGCCATCGGTGCCTGACGCGGTTCTCGATTTTGGCTTCTCCCACGATCTAGCGACCGCGTTGCGCTTGAGCGAGAGAGCGGTGCGTCTCTTGAATCGCGCCCAGAAACCTTTCTGTGAGATCGCGCCTCTATCTTCCACAGTGGAAATATGGGGAATGATTGAACTCATTAGAATATCATATCATTGACTGGAATTGATTCGAAGATCTCGATTCTTCAGTTCCTTCGTTCCTCGTGGATTGCACCCCAAGTGCAAAGGCCACCTCCCCGTAGAAACACTGTTGATTATGCGCAATTGGGAGAACGTGGATGTTGACCCCCTGGGCTGTCACAGTTCTTTGAAAATAAATGGTTAGGCTGTGCAAGATTTGGCAGCTCGGACTCGGACGATCGGGGCTGGTTAACCTCGGTCAATGTTGCTCTGACCCAACTTCCAGCATGTGAAGGAAACGCTCTGGAGCGATAATGCTCGCTGTGATATTCTCGTCCCCTATGAGGCAATATTCAATTGAAACGCAATGTGAAATTTGAAACAGCACTCTCTGTCCTGTTTCAGCGACAGGGACATTGTGTAACTCTCCAGACACTGAAAGCAGATGTCTAAATTTCTGCCTCCATTTAATCACATCTCTTTCGATATGGCATAAATATGTCGCTTTGACATCTAGATCAGCTAACTAACCACATTCACCCACTTCATATCGTATTACATAATCCCTGACACCTTATAGGCTCTAACTGTGGTTAATTAATGGCCTCAGGAGATTAAACGAATTGGGAAATGTCTATAACACTGCATTTTGTGCACAGACTATTGAAAGGATTGTCGCGGATGGACGGAATGGCCTGTTTTTGCTGTCTGTGGTTTTTTTTTTAACCGTTCGCTACTTTCCTCCTCACTCCATTACAGTTGGCATTCATCACTGATAACGGACAGAGCCCACGGTTCAGAATGTAGCTTAGGATCTCTTCCAGTTCGAGTATTAAACCCAATCTCTCCCATTATGGTTGCATCGAAGGGTGCGGTGTTCCGACCCCACACGCCGCTTGGATTGTCCAGCTCCGCTGAGTGGGCTTTTGGCTGGGCAGCCGAATCTCCCACAGCGGGTCCCAGGAGGGCCTAACGACAGGGCCAGGAAAGCCTGGCCTAACTGTTCAATAAATAACGTTCTGGTCCTAATCACCTTCACTGGCAACCGATTTATCAGTCTCAGTGTAAAGGGATAGATCGTCCCTTCGCAAACCTGGACTCGTTCCATCCCATTTACCTTTCCCGAGGGAAATCCGTTTCCTTTGCAGCAAATCGACGTCAGGAACTCTATCGCAGGGAAAAGTGGATTTGCGAAGGTGCCTTTCTGACACTGAGGGCTGGTTCTTCTGCTCTCTCGGCGGGCGAGCTGGGAGTCGAAAAAGATGTCCGATTAGGGATGGTGGCATGCCGGAATCACCCCCCCCCCCCCCCTCCACCTTGGGTAGACCCATTGATTGACCATCCCATCCAGCAGCCAACTGGGACTGTTAAGTGGCCAATTAATGTACACCAATGGGCCTTATGCTGCCGCTGATGGCATTCACCCAGCTACAGGTGGGCTTCACACCTTGTGATGCGCCCTGCTTGTCACCTCTGGAATGGGAAGAGGGTGGAGGTCCCTCGAACAAAGGCAGTCAGTGTCCAATCGAGGGCTTGCAAATCGGGAAGGCTTGTGGGGGGGAGGGGGGGGAGGGGGGGGGGGGAAGACTGCTGAGAACCACCTTCCATCTCGCTGCTGACCTCACTGCACCCCCCTCCCTGCATCCCCCACCTCGCGAAAGCACCCTCCATCCCCCCCACTGCTTACCTGGGGCCTGGGCCGCTCTGCGATTCTGGGACTCCAGTGCCTGTCTGTCCGGTGGCACCTAATCTCTCTCGAGCTGTGTAGCCAAACCCCTGCCAGCCCCTGATTGGCCAGCACCTCTTGGCAGGTGAGACTTTCTCCCCTGGGGCGGGGGGGCATGATTCCAGGAGAGGTCAGCCACAGCACTGCCCGAGGGGGTTCGTGGCTCAACGGACCTACCGGAAAAGAGGCCGGGTGGGTCTCTCGCTGGCTCGCCAGACCCCCCGACACCTCCACAAGGTTCTGTGCGGAATCCCGCCCATTGGGCCCAGGCGCTGGGGGACTGCAGATCCACTCACCCCATCTGCCATCCTTCCTCATTTGGGTTTGGGCCTGAATTGTCTGATTCACGATCTGAGTGGTCGAGTTCCCAACATTTGTGACCTCTGACTCACTCTTTTGACCGTCGGAACTGGGAGGTGCACAACAGAATTCAGTTTATTTCTTACACTAGAAAAAAAGGCTTGCATTTATGTAGCTTCCATAACCACAGGACGCCAGAGCGCTTTACAGCCAATGAGGCACGTCACAAGGTGTAGTCACTGTCGTAACGTCGGAGAGGCGGCAATCCATTTGGATACGGCCACAAACAGCAAAGTAATAAGGACCAGATACTGGCTGAAGGAAAGGCCTCAGTCAGGACATCAGGGAGGACCCCCTACTTGTCTTCGAACCTGTACCTGTGGAATCTTCTATATCCGGCTCAGAGAGCCGACAGTGCCTCAGTTTAACATCTCATCCAGAAAACGGCACCTCCAACCGCACTCCCTCCGCACTGCACAGGGAGCGTCAGCCTGGATTAGGCGGTCAAATCCCCGGATACTAGTGGGCTGCTGGGATCCATGGAAATAAACCCGATTCTTGAGTCAGCTGCTCAGAGAGAGAGAGAGAGAGAAGGGCAGAAATCAGCACAGCAAAAACAGCACGGTGGCGCAGTGGGTTAGCCCTGCAGCCTCACGGTGCCGAGGTCCCAGGTTCGATCCCGGCTCTGGGTCACTGTCCGTGTGGAGTTTGTACATTCTCCCCGTGTTTGCGTGGGTTTCACCCCCACAACCCAAAGATGTGCAAGGTAGGTGGATTGGCCATGCTAAATTGCCCCTTAATTGGAAAAAATGAATTGGGTACTCTAAATTTATTTAAAAAAAGGAAAGAAATCAGCACAGCAAGGAAAGTTGCCGAATGTCATCTGCAAGCATCGAGCAGCATCCAGGCGCTTTCTCGCTGAACACAAGCACGGCTCCCTTGTGTGACTCTGTTAATCCCTTAAATCCTTTTCCTCGCGTTTCTCCTGCTCATATCCTATTTTTACTCTTCTTTCCCACATTTCAGTCTCTTTGACTCTAGCTGTCTGCTTATTATGGGCTGGATGGACTGCAGCAACAGCATTGACTTTGGATTTAAAAAGCAGCTAAGGTCTCAGTCGACAGAGTGGAGCTAAGAATAAAGTTCAAAGTCTGACTTACTGCGCTCTCAATGTCATGTTCCTCATCAAGTCTTCAGTCAACGCACCCACGGCACTTGCCTAACCTAGGGCCCTTAGCAGGACATTCATTCATGTCCTTGATTAATTCTCTTAATTCCATGATTCCCTCTTCCTGAAATGTGGATACATCGCTCGGGTACGTATCCCCAGGACTCCCTGCAGCGCCTTGCGGGATTGACCACCCAACTGTGGCGGGATTCACAGCTGACCGCTTCTCTTTTCCCACTCAACGTCTAAATGCTTTCCCAATGGGGGCAACCAGGAAGATAATGGGAAGCCGAGAGTTCCTCCTCGTCCTGGCCCAGGGTAAGGTCGTCGACTCTGGTCGGATGTTTGCCTGGGGGTTTCAGGGCATGACCACCAGTCTCCAAGGGATTTGGATTTTGGATTTTGTTTATTTTTTTTTTTAATAAACAATTTTATTGAGGTAGTTTTTGGCTTTATAAACAGTTACAGACATCATCAGAAAGGAAGCAAAAAAGGCAAAAATGTGCAAACATCCACGTTCTTTCAATACTTCCACCGTAACATATTGCACAAGCCCGCTCCCCTCCCATCGGTACTACCCGCCATATTTTCCCTCCTACTCTACTCTAACCCCCCCCCCCCCCCCCCTGCTGACGCTCACTCTCCCGCAAAGAAGTCAATAAATGGTTGCCACCTCCGGGTGAACCCCTGCACAGAACCCCTCAAGGCGAACTTGATTTTTTCCATCCCCAGGAAACTCGACATGTCCGCTAGCCACCACTCCGTCTTCGGGGGCTTTGAGTCCCTCCACGCCAATAGTATTCGTCGCCGGGCTATCAGGGAAGCAAAGGCCAGCACATCGGCCTCTTTCTCCCCCTGGACGCCCGGGTCTTCCGAAACCCCAAAAATTGCCACCCCTGGGCTCATCACCACTCTTTTAATAAAGTCCACATCATCCCAGTTCGGGGCATATATATTCACCAGCACCACCCTTCTCCCCTCCAGTCTGCCCCGTACCATCAGGTATCTGCCCCCCCTGTCTGCAGATATGCCCTCTGCCTCAAATTGCACGCGCTTGTTGATCATGATTGCCACCCCTCTGGACTTCGAGTCCAAGTCCGAGTGGAAGACCTGGCTAATCCAGCCCTTCCTTAGCCTGGTCTGGTTTGACACTTTCAGATGTGTCTCCTGCAACATAATTACGTCCGCCCTCAGGGCCCGCAAGTGCGCGAACACCCGCGCCCTCTTAACCGGCCCATTCAGTCCCTTGACGTTCCAGGTGATCAGCCTGGTCGGGGGGCACATCCCACCCCCCCCACCCCGCCGGTCAGCCATAGCCTTTCTCGGGCCGGCCCCTGACCCGTGCGTCGCGCCATTCCTGGCCCGCCCTTCGGCTGCCTCCACCCTCGACCTCCTTTCCAGTGCCTATTTCAAGTCCCTCTCCCGTCAGCAGAACCACCCCCCCCTCCCCTAACCCCATCCCCCGATACCCCCACCCCCGCCATCTACTGGCTGTTACTTCCCCCCCCATCTGACTTCCTTGACTAGCCAATCTGCTAGCCCGGTGACTCAACACTCCGGCGCCTTCCTGTCCCATTCCCCTTGTTTCCCCGCCCTCCTCCCCACCCACTGGGGCAAGCCAGTTCCAGTGTCTTCCACGAGCTGCACAAAAAGCCCAAACAGGAAAAAAAAAAAATAAAATAAAAAAAAAAAAAAAAATTAAAAAAAAAAAACCCCATAAAAAGGGAAAAAAACCACAGAAAAAAGAGAAAAAGCACATAAATGTCCATGAACAAAGGAAAGAGTCTCAAATGTTCCGCTTGGCCCCTTTGGCCCAGCAAACCGTTGAGCAGCGGTCCAGGCACATTCGGCGTTCCTTCCCACAGAAATCCTCGGGCCCTAACTCGCGTCCTTGGGGCCTCCTTTCGGGACCAGCCCCAGGTCCCTCACAAAATCCATCGCTTCTTCGGGCTCGGAGAAGTAGTGGTGTTGACCCTGGTGCGTGACCCATAACCGGGCTGGGAACAGCAGACCAAACTTCACGTGCTTCTTGAACAGCACCTCCTTGACATTCTTAAAGGCTGCTCGCCGCCGAGCCACCTCCTGGCTTAGATCCTGATAAATGCGGAGAACACTGTTGTTCCACGTGCTGCTCCTGGCGCTCTTTGCCCACTGCAGCACCCGCTCCTTGTCCACGAACCTGTGGAACCTAATCACCATCGGGCGGGGGGGTCCGCCCGGCCGCCCCTGCCTTGCCTGCACTCTGTGTGCCCCCTCCAGCTCCAACGGTCGTGGAAAGGCTTCGGCTCCCATCAGCTGCTTCAGCAGGTCTGCTACAAACGCTGCAGCATCAGCTCCCTCCGCCCCCTCCGGGAGGCCGACCATCCTCAGATTGTTCCTGCGGATTCTATTCTCCAGCTCCTCCACTCTGTCCAGCAGTCTTCTCTGCCGCTCTTTCAGGCCGTCCACTTCTACCGCTGCAACCGTTTGCGCATCCGCCTGCTCCTCCACCGCCTCTCCCAGCTCCTTAACTTTCACATCCTGGGCGTCCATCCTCTGGTTCAGCTGATCCACCGCTTTCTGGATTGGGTCCAAGCTGTCCCGCTTCAGCGCTTCAAAACTGGACTTCATTACCTGGAGCATGTTATCCAGCGCCAACTGGATTGCTGAGTCCGGGGTCCGTGTGTCCGCCATCTTAGGTCCCAGGTAATTTTCTTCAGGTCCTTGTCTCTGTCCCTTTTTCTCCTTCTTCTTCTGCCTTCTGGAATCCCGCTGTTCCATATGCCGCAGCCCGCTCCTCAGCGCCTTCGCTGCCGCTTTCCTTTGCCCAGCACCTTAAATTTTTACCCCCTCCTGGGCATCTGAAGTGGGTCCAAGCTGTCCCTCCTCAGCAACTCCAAACTTTTTTTTCCCTTTGTCCTG
The DNA here is from genome assembly GCF_902713615.1 of Scyliorhinus canicula. NCBI lineage: Eukaryota > Metazoa > Chordata > Chondrichthyes > Carcharhiniformes > Scyliorhinidae > Scyliorhinus > Scyliorhinus canicula. The sequence goes on along the minus strand of NC_052157.1, from coordinate 8,313,566 downwards.
GAGGAAGGAAGGTCCGTGGGTCCGCCATCTTACCCTGCAGGTCAGCTTCCTCCTTGCCTCCGTCTCTCTCTCTTTCTTCCTCACCTGCTGGCCTCCCACACTTTCATTTTCTGCAGCCCGCTCTCCTCTTCTGTTCCCGGCAGCCTTTCTGCCGCCTCCGTGGTCCCGCTATCGCGGGGAAACAGCTGTTCAGTCCCGCCGGAGTGAGAGCCCACCGAATGTGCGGCTCACTCGGACATCGCCGCCACCGGAAGTCTCTGGATTTTGTTTATTGTCACGTGTACCGAGGTACAGTGAAAAGTATTTTTCTGCGAGCAGCTCAACAGATCATTAACTAAATGAAAAGCAAAGGAAATAAAAGAAAATACATAATAGGGCAACACAAGGTACACAATGTAACTACATAACACCGGCATTGGGTGAAGCATACAGGGTGTAGTGTTAATGAGGTCAGTCCATAGAGGGTCATTTAGGAGTCTGGTGACAGTAGAGAAGAAGCTGTTTTTGAGTCTGTTCGTGCATGGTCTCAGACCTCTGTCTCTCCTGCCCGATGGAAGAAGTTGGAAGAGTGAGTACGCCGGGTGGGAGGGATCTTTGATTATTGTGCACGCTTTCCCCAGGCAGCAGGAGTTGTAGATGGAGTCAATGGATGGGAGGCAGGTTCGTGTGATGGACTGGGCTGTGTTCACGACTCTCTGAAGTTCCTTGCGGTCCTGGGCTGAGCAGTTGCTATACCCAGGCTGTGCTGCAGCCAGATAGGATGCTTTCTATGGTGCATCTGTAAATGATGGTAAGAGTTAATGTGGACATGGCAAATTTCCTTAGTTTCCTGAGGAAGTATAGGCGCTGTTGTGCTTTCTCGGTGGTAGCGTTGATGTGGGTGGACCAGGGCTGATTTTTGGTGATGTGTAGCCCTAGGAATTTGAAGCTGCTAACCATCTCCACCTCGGCTCCGTTGATGCTGACAGGGGTGTGTACAGAACTTTGCTTCCTGAATTTAATGACCAGCTCTTTAGTTTTGCTGGCATTGAGGGAGAAATTGTTGTCGCTGCACCACTCGGTAAATATATCTAATAAATGAGAGTGTCAAAAAAAGCACATAGTTGGATATTTTGTTTAAAGGATGAAAACAGCTGCTACATAGATGCAGTGCTAATAAAACGCGCCTGCTTAAAAGTCTGGATTGAACACACAGTTTTGGTCGTAAATGCTGGTTCCAAGAATTTGAACTTGTTCTGGAGATGCAAAACCAGAAGGCTGCAGGTATTTCACACTAGTGCTGACCAGACACACTTTCCTGGGGCAGTGAATATCACGGAGTGTCTTTAAGACAGAGCTAGATAGGTTCTTGATTAATAAGGGGATCAGGGGTTATGGGGAGAAGGCAGGAGAATGGGGATGAGAAAAATATCAGCTATGATTGAATGGCGGAGCAGACTCAATGGGCCGAGTGACCTAATTCTGCTCCAAGTCTTGTGGTCTTATAGAAGGATAGCACTGTAGTACAGAGAATGGAATGGGGTGGGGGGTGAATGGACGGCGACAGGGCGATTGAAGAACAACAGGGAGTTGTTGCTTCTGTAGCACACACAGTTAGAACAATCTTCAATAGACACAAAGCCTGGACCAGACACAATCTGCCCTCCACTCTGCCGCGCTCCTATAACGGGATGTCACCCACTACTGGCTGGGTGCACAGTTCCTTACAAGGAGCACTGGAGGTCCAGAGGAGGGTGGATGCCCTATACCCTCAGAGGGAATAGAATATTGTCACCTCACCATTCTCATCTGCCAGTCCCTCTCCCCCACTGTGGCAGGTACGGTTCTGTCTTGCCTCATGACCCCCTCCTATTCCTCATCTGGACAATGGGGGGCTCTGAGCAGGATGTCCATGTCCCTTTATCTGGTGCTTGGAGGGGGGGGGGGGGGGGGGGGATTTTGCAGATGGCACACCCTCCCGTTGGCTCCATCAATCTCGGCAGTGCCAGGAAGGCATCGGGGCAGCTTCCCGAATTACGGGAGGGGAGGTCGAGGCCTCATGGATGCTTGGGGCAGGTAAATCCAGGGTCTTGGGCTGGGAGGGTTTTGGTAGGTTAAGTAAAGGGCCAAAGGAGGGTAGGGATTGGGTTTAAAGGAGGGTAGAAAGGAAGGGGGGGGGGGGGGGGTTGACATTATGGGGCCCCCTGCAATCAGCTAAAAGCAGCCCTGAACGGTGAGGCCCCTCCCCCTTCCATCTCACCTTAAACATTGAAGTTTCTCATTCATGTCCTGCTGCTCATACCAAACACTTTACGCCAGGGGCTCAACAGTATCAAGGCCAATTGGTAACAACCTTGATTCACCCTTAATTATTCATTTAAACATCGTGGTTGAGCTACCGTTTTCTTGCCTGTTTCCCGCCCCCTCCCCAATATTATGGGGGAGAGTTGGGGGGTGGGCAGGAAGCTGGTGGGATGGGCGTCCTGGCCAATCTGTTTCACTTGCCCCCCCCCCCTTCCCCGGCCCCATGTGTGCTCCCAGAAATCTGGTCGGTGTTAGGAAAGGGCTTTTGTTGAAACACCAGCTGCCAAAATGCCCTGCAAACCCTTCAGTGACCCCCTTGTGGCAACTTGAAGCAGCAATCAGCCTCCGTGTGGCTGGCTTCCACTCCCTTGCCAAGGTGATGGATGTCTTGTGGCTAATAGGAAGGGCCACTGCCAGAGGCCTTGATTGCTGGACACCGCTACAATGCGCAGGGACGAGTGACATCATGACGTATCGAAATCGTATGCTTTGAGATGTAAAAGTCCAAATATTGAGTGAGTGAGAGGTGAGAGGATGGGTGGGCTACAGGGGATCCGGCAGCACTATTGAAATAGGAAACCTAGCCTCTGTTTTCTGTCCTCCAGTTATATTGGGAACATAGGAAGAGGTGCAGGCCATTCAGCCCATTCGATCATGGCTGATTGGACACTTCAATGCCTTTTACATCCAGTATCCCCACATAGGATTGCAAAGATTCACCACCTCTGTGTAAGGAAATTTCTCCTCATCTGAGTTCTAAGTGGTATCCCCCTAACTTTGAAATTGTGCCCCCCCCCCGGTTCTAGACACCCCAACCAAGGGAAACATCTTTTGTGCGATTCAGCGGACTCTCGGGTGCCTTTATCATAGATATCATAGAATTTGCAGTGCAGAAGGAGGCCATTCGGCCCATCGAGTCTGCACCGGCTCTTGGAAAGAGCACCCTACCCAAGGTCAACACCTCCACCTTGTTACCATAATCCAGTAACCCCACCCAACACTAAGGGCTATTTTGGACACTAAGGGCAATTTATCATGGCCAATCCACCCAACCTGCACATCTTTGGACTGTAGGAGGAAACCGGAGCACCCGGAGGAAACCCACGCACACACGGGGAGGACGTGCAGACTCCGCACAGACAGTGACCCAAGCCGGAATCAAACCTGGGACCCTGGAGCTGTGAAGCAATTGTGCTATCCACAAGGCTACCGTGCTGCCCCCTACAGCGCTGAGACGCGCCCCGCTATTCACTTTGCCATTTTCTGGGGCCTCAGGAAGTTTCTCTCTGCCAGGGCCGCACTTCAGGCCACTCCCTGCTGGCGAGCTGAGTTCAGGTCGGGGCGCCACTTTGATCGGCAGCCCCGATCTTCCCCCCTTTCGTGCTGGCACTGCCAGGGTACCCAGTTGACACTGCCAGGGTGTCAGTTCCCAGATGCCAAGGGAGTGCCAGGGTACTACCCTGACCTGTCCCCGAGCACCCGGGGGTCTCAAATGGCCTGCAGACCCCCCCCCTCAAGGTGCCGTTATGCCTGGTCCACATGTGTGTGGACTAGTACTAAACAGCACCCTGGCGCGGCCCAGGGCGAGATCCAGATTGCGCCGAGCAGAGCGAGTCAGGTGACCCGCGATTGGGCCGGCGCCCGGCACCGAGCCCGATTTCGGGGCTCCCCTGGGATTCACCTGTTGAGCCCGATCCACGTCGGGTGCAACGGGATCTCTGAACCGCACCCCTTACCTGTAGCAATCCTGTCTATCCCTTGAAGTATTTTGCAAGCGTCAATGAGATCACCTCTCAGCCTTCGTAACTCTGGGGAACACAGGCCCGCTTTGCCCAATCTCCCTTCATAAGACACTCTCGCCATCCCCGGGAACACGTCTGGTGAACCTGCGTCACACTCCCTCTACGGCTATAATATTCCTTTCTGAGGTAAGGTGCCCGAAACTGCACACAGTACTCCAGGTGTGGTCTAACTGAGCTCCAATACAATTGAAGCGAGCCCTCACTACACCTGTTATTGCTGTTGCTGTTGAGTAGGAAATTCATGAATGAAAATGAAATGAATGAATATCGCTTATTGTCACGAGTAGGCTTCAAATGAAGTTGCTGTGAAAAGCCCCTAGTCGCCACATTCCAGCACCTGTTCGGGGAGGCTGGTACGGGAATTGAACCGTGCTGCTGGCCTGCCTTGGTCTACTTTAAAAGCCAGCGATTTAGCCCTGTGCTAAATCAGCCATTCTATCACCTGTTGGTGTAGTTATGGCACAAAATACTGGACATAAAGCCATCCAGGACTGGACAGACCGATTCAAGCCAACCTGCACAGGATAAAACTGGACAAATCACCATCCCACACTTACTCTATCTGTGACTGGCATTTCACCTCCGGACCTCAACTTGGCCCCCAAGCATTCAGCAAAAAATTGCCCCTATAGTTTAAAAAAAAAATCTTTGTCCTCAGTCGTGATGGAGATTAATCTTCAGTTCCCCCGGGGGACTCCAGGGGAATCCTGGAGGGTAGGCAATCTTCACCCCGAAGTCCCAATTGCAGGGACCGAATTACTAACTCAGGCTGGAAAGATTTCAGAGCAAGCCAGCAATCAAAGCTGAAGACTGGTGCTCCTTCCGATGAAGTGGTGCACTGGGCGGTGTCCTCAGCCAGCGAGACACTGGGGCGGCCGTGGAATCCTAATTTAGAGCAGGGAGACAGCACATTAAGATCCGCAGACACTGGCTATTTCCAGCCTCTCCTACTCCAACTGCATATCTGTGCTGACTTCAATAATTGTTCCTCAATTAGTCTCACCCCAAGTCAAAGCAATCTGACTAATCAAAGAAGTTGCAGTTTGAATGGAGCCAGAAGAGACAGTCTGCCTAAGTTGGCCTTTCTATCATTTCTCCCTTATTTTGCAATGCTTAGATAATTGCCTGTGCTAAAATATCAGAAGCTGATGCCTTAATTGCAGCTGCTTCCAAGATTATTTCAGTAAAGAAAAACACTCCCGCATTAGGCAACTTCGAAGATGCAGGACCGATATTTAAATTCCATTCCCCGCCTACTAATTACAGAGGTTGTATCCATTTGCAACACCTCACAGACTGACACACCTCTGACGGGCTGCGATGATCACAGGGGGCTTGGCTATCTCAGACATCAGATGGACAAGCCAGGGCCAACAGGAAGGGACGGGAGACAGACAAGATAGTTTCACAGACACAGTCAGTGGCCACTTCTTGCAGCCTGTGAACGGAAATAAATCTGATGGACTGGTCTACGTCGAGTGGTTAGTCTCCAATGAGTTTAATCTGCTCCTGCACTGAATGCACGCCAGCAAAACTGCGAGAAGGGTCTCAGAGCACTGCTGTAGCAAATGCGTTTATGCAGGCCTCCCCCTACCCCCCTTCACCCCCCACCACCAACATCTCCCCAAACTTTCACAAGCACAGTTGTGATTGAAACTTCAGTGCAACTAAGGGAGTGGGTAAAATTCATCAATGTGCTCCTATTAGGAACACAGGGACAGAAGGAGGCCATTCAGCCCCTCAAACCTGTTCCCTCCTTGAATCAAATCAGGGCTGATCTGTATCCTAACTCTCCTTAGCCCCCTGGCTTCCAGAATTATATGTTGACCTCCGATTTCAAATTGAAATGAAATGAAAATCGCTTATTGTCATGAGTAGGCTTCAAATGAAGTTACTGTGAAAAGCCCCTAGTCGCCACATTCCGGCGCCTGTCCGGGGAGGCTGGGACAGGGATTGTTCATTGAGGTGCTGCCCACTGCTTTTCGTGGCAGTTAGTCGGGTACTTGAAATGAAAATGAAATGAAAATCGCTTATTGTCACGAGTAGGCTTCAATGAAGTTACTGTGAAAAGCCCCTAGTCGCCACATTCCGGCGCCTGTCCGGGGAGGCTGGTACGGGAATCGAACCGTGCTGCTGGCCTGCTTGGTCTGCTTTAAAAGCCAGCGATTTAGCCCAGTGAGCTAAACCAGCCCCTTTTTATGCAGGAGAGTGTCCTGACTTCTCAATGGTCAGTTTCTGATGCTACCCAAGGTTAAGGCTCCTCGCCCTCCCACCAGAAGATTCCAAGTAACGGTTGCATCTCGCCGTTTCCAGCTGTGGGATGTTACTGCTTTGAATTGGCAGGTGGCGCAAAAGAGTTTGGCCTGTCACCAACCTGCCTCTTACCAGAACAGGTTGACAGCCCATGGCATCTATTGCCACCTTGAATACCTACCTGTGTTTGAGATGATGACACTGCAAGTGGTATAAGGGACGGAAGAAAGACCTTGGATTTATATCACACCTTTCACCGCCTCTGGACATCCCAAACGTTTGAGAGCCAGTGAAAGGGGGATGGCCACAGTTGTCATGTAGGAAATGCAGTAACCTTTTGGCACATTGCAGGCTCCCACACACAGCAATGCGATAACAACCAGGTCATCCCTTTTCAACAGTGTCCGTTGAGGAAGAAATATCAGTCAAGTCACCTGGAGAGAGTTTCCTGGATCCTCTTTAAATAGTGGTGATGTACCCAAATGGGGACAGGGTCCGATAATGAGCCCGTTTAGCCGGGACTTTCCCGCAGAAACCCCAAGCTATCGAATGGGATTCTGTTCCCATTCGGGTGGATTCGGGGCCTCAGCTGGGATCGCCCCGATAAGGCAGCGCATCGTCCTGTTTACAGCAGTGAGGAGCTCCTCTACCCACAACCCTTCAGTACAGAAGGAAATCGGGACCGAATTTAAAAATGGCGTCCCGATCTCTCGATCCCCCTCCTCCGACGCAACACCCGGATCCCCTCAAAGTCCCACCAAAGAATCCCCAGTGTGGGGCAGCACGGTAGCACAGTGATTAGCACTGTTGCTGCACAGTGCCAGGGTCCCAGGTTCGATTCCCGGCTTGGGTCACTGTCTGTGCGGAGTCTGCACGTTCTCCCCGTGTCTGCGTGGGTTTCCTCCGGGTGCTCCGGTTTCCTCCCACAAGTCCCGAAAGACGTGCTCGTTAGGTGAATTGGGCATTCTGAATTCTCCCTCAGTGTACCCGAACAGGCGCCGGAATGTGGCGACTAGGGGCTTTTCACAGTAACTTCATTGCAGTGTTAATGTAAGCCTACTTGTGACAATAAAGATTATTGTATCACGTACATAAGGTCCACAGGCCCTGCCGCACCCCCTGGACACAGGCAGGGCACCCCTGAGCCCAACCCCCATTGCGGGAAAGATGCCAGCTTGGCACTTTGGCAGTGCCCTTGCCAATTGGCAGTGTCACACGGACACCTTGGCAGTGCCAGCCTGGCACACATATGGCACTGTCAGGGCGCCAGAGGGTCACTCTGGCAGTGCCAAGGTGCCTGGGTGGCACCACTGCCAGACTGCCACCCTGCCCAGAGGGCAAGCACCTGGGGGCCTCGGATCCCCTGGGAGACCCCCACAGGTGCCGTTCTGTCTGGTCCCCATTGGTGGAGACCAGCACTGAACGGTGCCCGCCCGAGGTCTCCATGGTGAGGGGGAAAGAAGCCAACACCTTGGTTAGATCGCGGGAATGCATATTAAAGGGAGACGAGACTAGCTAAAAGGCGGGATTCACATTGCAACATCTCACGAGATCACGTTAGATCTCGCGAGGTGTGGCGAGCTGGGTTGGTCCCGGATGAGGGATCTCCCAGAGTCTACTGACTGCATGGTACCGCACCCTGCTGCCTTTCCTGGGCAGCGCTGCCAGTCGATCGTACCTGGGATCTAGTACATTTACTTAACAGGGCGCCAGTGTAACATCTTGGGCACTATTCTCTGTAGATCGGGAGTCCTAACTGAGCAGAGAATCCTGCACCAGTCCAAAACCAGCACCGGGCGGCAGACCCATCCCCAGTCTCCAATCCCACCCTGACGGCCATAGTGGGCTTTCCGCCCCGTGCTGGCGGGAAGTGCTATCGATGGGCTGGAAACCTGAACCTCCACCTCCTCATTATGTCCGACATCACCCCCCCCCCCATCCCCTCCCCACCCAGGAATTCTGCCAGGCGGCATTTGGAACAAGTATTGACGAGTGTAGTCCTGGTGCGATGAACCCGAGGGGGTGGGGGGTCAAGGGATGTTAGCCCACTGCTCATGTGTCCCTCCGTCACTGGGGACAAGGTCTTGAGGTTTGGGTGGTCTCAGGCTACGGGTGAGGGGTTGACCCTGAGGTCCTCCCCCCGGATTTGGGGGGGGGGGGTGAGGTCCTGGGTCTGTACTGCACCTTCCAGTCCTGGGCAATCTGAAGATCACTCTTGGCATTGTGATCTCAGGTCCTCTGTCGAAAATCATCATCCTTGTCGGACCTGTTTAAACTTCAAAGTGGCCTTCCCACTCTGAACTGCCCTGCCTGACAGCACATGAGCAGATCAGACAGTTCATTGGAGATTCCAGCCAGGAAGACTTTCGCTTTCCTCACATCTGTTCCCACAGCCCGATACATTTGAATCTATTGCTTTTTAAAGTCTCGGAGCCTTCCTTGAAAGCCCACAACAGGTAAAATGTCTCAAAACCCATTGATATCCTTTGAAATGCTTGGCATTCACTCAATTTCACAGAGCAGTACCTTTAACTAGCCTTTGATTGACAGATCAATGGTTTCCACACAACTGCCAGGAGGTTTGTTTATTGATTTTTCCCTTCACGCTTGAATGTATCTGAAGTACCTTCCATTGATCCCACCTGCAATGTTTACAAACAGTCTTGTTCTGATAGACAGCTGCTGGCCACTTCAAAAGTAGTAAGTGCATTCACTTCCTCTCTTCTAACTGGAGAAATCACTAGGATGGTGCGGCCTGTATACAGACTCCAATCCACTGGCAAAAGTTCCGAACAATCAGTGTTAGTCCAGAGGGCTAGAAAAGTTGCTGGACTCCCTGGTCACCCCCCCCCCCCCCCACCCCCCCACACTGGTTCTAGGTAGCCACCAGGACCTGGAGCTTTGACTCCCACTCATCCCCAGTCCTGACTTCAGTAAGTCACCCTTATTCAGAGTACCAACATTTTGTTGCCCTGACCAGGAGACCTGGCTCTACTGGTCTCACACATCTGAAGGCCTCTACTGCTGTCCACCTCCATGACCCAGAGCCCTAACTCTGATTGGCCAAGAAGTGAAGATACATTGGCAGTACATTCTGCAAATGCAGAGCATCCTGTTAAGCCAAGGACCAGAATTGGGTGGAAAGAATAATACAGCACAGCTAAGAACTCTCAACTATAAACTTAACTAGCTTAAGCAAAAAGAAATAAACTATCAGAAGAAGTACTGGAAGCAATTGAGAAAGCACAGCACACAGGGCAAGCAGGAGAGAAGACCGGGTTTCCCAGAAGTCAATTGAAGGTCACAGAGATCAGAAGAGGGAGGCCGACAGTGGTGATTGCAGACAGGAGCAAGGGGAAAGCCAGGACTCTTCATTATCTACTGCAGCAAGCGTGGTCTTAAAGCCCTCACAGAGCTGACGGGTGGATGTCTGTAGTATGGGAGAATCAGGAAATGGCAGATGTGTTAAATGAATTCTTCACAAGCGATGACTGTGGACAAACTCCAGATCCTGTTAAGTTGGCTCGGGAATCTGGAACACATGTGGAAGGCCAGAAAACCATGTGTTCAGAAGAGAGTCAAAGGATGGAGGGGATAGATGTTAGTTGTGTTAGGCACTGGGGAGCTGCTGCCATTTCTGTGTCACAAAGTGCCTTGCATCTGTCCCTCTGTGCATCCTTCGGCCCTCTGACACCACCAGGTTACTGTCCAATGTGCAGGTGAGATGGGGTTACGGGGATACGATAGGGGAGTGGGCCTGGTTAGGGTGCTCTTTGAGTGGGTCAGTATAGACATGAGGGGCCTGATAACCTCCTTCTGCACTGCAGCCAGTCTATGGCACATTACGACAATGACTCCACTTTAAAAGTATTTCTTCACTTGTGAAGCAATGTGGAGTGTCCAGGGTTTGTGGGCAAGGAGAGATGCGGAATAATTTCCCTCTTTTCCTACCTCCCGACGGACTGCAACAAAATTTATTTTAGAGAGGAAATGTTTTAACCCTTTTTAGTGTTGTGACTTTCAGGAAAAGATAGAAGACAGGTTTTCTCGTGGGTTTAAATTAAAAGAAGCAATACATTTTTATTTATCTGAACGCCCTAAATGTAAAAACAACAACACCCACTCACCCATTCACACAAGACCTACACACACAAGAAAAGATGGCTGCAGAAATGCTGCAGATGGCCTGGGGAAAGCGGGCAGCGTAATCAAGGATCCCTCCCACCCAGCTTACTCACTTTTCCAACTTCTTCCATCGGGCAGGAGATACAGAAGTCTGAGAACACGCACGAACAGACTCAAAAACAGCTTCTTCCCCACTGTCACCAGACTCCTAAATGACCCTCTTATTGACTGACCTCATTAACACTACACCCTGTATGCTTCATCCGATGCATACCGTGCGGGCAGCACGGTAGCATGTTGGTTAGCATCAATGCTTCACAGCTCCAGGGTCCCCGGTTCGATTCCCGGCTGGGTCACTGTCTGTGCGGAGTCTGCACGTCCTCCCCGTGTGTGCGTGGGTTTCCTCCGGGTGCTCCGGTTTCCTCCCACAGTCCAAAGATGTGCGGGTTAGGTGGATTGGCCAGGCTAAATTGCCCTTAGTGTCCTAAAAAATAATGTTAATGGGGGTTGTTGGGTTACTGGTATAGGGTGGATACGTGGGCTTGAGTAGGGTGATCATTGCTCGGCACAACATTGAGGGCTGAAGGGCCTGTTCTGCGCTGTACTGTTCTAATTCTAATTCTAATTGTATATCTTGTGTTGCCCTATTATGTATTTTCTTGAATTTTGTTTAATTCACATTTCTTCCCATGTACTGAATGATCTGTTGAGCTGCTTGCAGAAAAATACTTTTCACTGTACCTCGATACACGTGACAATAAACAAATTCAATCCAATCCAGAAGATGTAGCATGCACCTAGATTACTTAAAGAATCAAAAAGTGACTTCAATTATCAGTCCTCAAGCGGGTAGTTGGAAACGTTGCAGGCTGAGATTCTCTCCTGGTTTACTGAAACCAACGGAGGTTGGAAATTTATGATGATGAACTCAAAGTGGCTGACTCCAAGCAGCAACAGGGCGCACAGTTGAAGTTGTGGTTGAGCCTCTGTGGCGAAGATATCATTCTGCTGGGAAAACGACAGGGCGCCACGCGCTACCTCTCTACCTGTGGGTGGGTTTCTAGGCAGTGTTCTTCCTTTTGTTGCCTTCCCTCTACGATACTTGTTCCAGATTGCTTGCGCTGAGCTGCCCTTGTGAATTGATAAGTTATTTCCTAACGTGAGTCAGTTTCCATTATGGGACAACAGTATCGATGTTTGCACCATCCACACAAATAGTTTGATGGGTTCAGCAATTGTCACAAAATGGGCGAAGAATGTCAGCCATTTTCACCTTCTTGTGGCAAATTGGTTTTTTTCACAACTATCTTTGCAGACACAAGTCTGGATACCTATTGTATCAGTTTCTGAAGACATTTAGACAATAATAGCTATTAACTCCAAAAGTGATCTGCCACATTTTGATGTTTCTTCAATGTAATGTCCTCAAGAGTGTTATGGGCCAGGGCTTAGAGAACCCCAAAGTGTATCATGGAGTTCACCTGACCCACAACGTTTAATAGATTGTGGTATGGGGAGCACACGGCCCACTCTACAGGTGTGGTACAGCAGAAATGGAAAAGTATTTTTTAAAAGCAAAACAATGTTTATTCTATGAACTCAAGTTAACCTTTTAAAACATACAGTGAACATCTTAGCAACCATTTATTCAAATACAACCCCCAAAGAAAACAACACTAAGTAATCCTTTAAGCTTTCCTTTTAACATCCATATGTCTTAAAAAACAAAACCTTTAACAGAAGCACATCAGGTTAAAGTCACTACTGAAAACATTTATAATTCTGAATTCACCAAATGTTCAAGAGATAGTCTTTTCATGGCAGAGAGAACAGCAGTACACCTGCTTTGTCTGGCTTCAGCTCCAACACTGAAAACAAAACTAAAGCACACCCTGCAGCAAACAGCCTAAAACAAAAGTAAAAAGCTGACGGACAGCCCGGCTCCGCCCACTCTCTGACCTCACTGCAGTAGTAAACACCCAGTTCTTAAAAGTACTCTCACTACAGATATTTATATACACACCCATTTATAATCACCCATTTCTTAAAGGTACTTTCACATAACAAGAGGTTGATTACATTTTAATGAATTCCCAGAGTCATGCCCAGACATGAATTAGTCCCCATGTCTGTACAGTAACCACAAAAGAAGGTCACCTGAGCCTGGACTCCACCTTGTCAAGGTAAATTGTCTACATTCCATGCTACATTTGATTTTTTAAATAAATTTAGAACATCCAATTTTTTTTTCCCATGAAGGGGCAATTTAGAGTGCCCAATCCACCTAACCTGCACATCTTTGGGTTGTGGGGGTAAAACCCACGCAGACACGGGGAGAATGTGCAATCTCCACACGGGCAGTGACAGAGTGCCGGGATTCGAACCCAGGTCCTCAGCCCCGTAATCCTAGTGCTAACCACTGCGCCATATGCCATCCCCCATCTTCATAAGTTCATGGGCATGTGACACGGGGATAACATTATTTAAATGCTTGTCTTGTTTTCCTTTATAATTGTCCGAATGCTCTTTCTCCCGGCGTTCACTGTTCCCCATTTTCTGCTCAGTATTGAGCCTTCTCTTCCTTTTTTAAAAAATACTTTTTTATTCTTCTTTTTCACATTTTCTCCAAATTTACACCCAACAATAAACAATAATCAATAGCGAATGTAATGTCAATCCCCATATCAATAATAACAGTCCCATCCTCCAACCAAACCCCCAGACATTGGAACACATGTTAACATAAACAAATGACAAAAAGGAATCAGGGATCACCCATCGTCATCATCAACACACACAGTCCCCCTCCCCCGAACCCTGTTTGATGTGATCCAATTCTCGAAAGTGTATAATGAGTAATGCCCATGAATTGTAGAACCTCTCCATCCTTCTCCTCAGTTCAAATTTGACTTTCTCAAGAGTCAAGAATTCCAGCAGGTCCCCCCCGCCACGCCAGGGTACAGGGTGGAGAGGTTGATCTCCATCCCAACAGGATCCGCCTTCGGGCGATCAATGAGGCAAAGGCTACAACATCTGCCTCCGCGCCCGTTTCCAACCCCGGCTGGTCCCACACCCCGAATATGGCCTCCCGAGGGCCCGGGTCCTGTTTCACGTGCACCACTTTAGAGGTTACCCTAAAAACCTCCTCCCAGTAATCCTCCAGCTTTGGACAGGACCAAACCATATGAACGAGGTTAGCGGGCCCCCCTGGAACATTCACACACATCTTCTACCCCCTCAAAGAGCCGGCTCATCCTCGCCCTTGTGAGGTTTGCTCTATACACCACCTTCAGCTGTATCAGGCCAAACCTCGCACATGAGGTGGAGGCGTTCACCCTCCAGAGCACCTCACACCAGGACCCCTCCTCCATACCCTCTCCCAACTCTTCCTCCCACTTTGCCTTGATCCCTTCTAGCGGCGCCTTCTCCTCCTCCAAAATCGCTCTGTAAACTGCTGACACTACCCCCTTCTCCAGTCCCCCTGTCATCAGCGCCTCCTCCAATGTGGAAGCCGGCTCCACCGGGAAGCTCTGTATCTCCTTTCTGGCAAAGTCCCAAACCTGCATGTATCTAAATATTTCTCCCTGCTCCAGCCCATACTTCGCTCCCAGCTCCTTCAATCCCGCAAAACCGCCCCCAAGAAACAAATCTTTTAGTGTCCTAATTCCTTTCTGCTCCCATCTCTGAAAATTTCCATCCCACTGCCTGGCTCAAATCTATGGTTCCCCGAATCGGCCTTTCCCTTGACCCTGCCCCCTACCTGAAGTGCTGTCGAAACTGCCTCCAAATTCTCAATGAAGCTACTACTACCGGACTCCCTGAGTATCTCCCCGGGGCCGTCGGGAGCAGCGCTGTCGCTAGCGCTGTCGCTAGCGCCTGAGCCTTCTCTTCCTGATTAAGTGCCCAGAGGTGCTGTTTTATGTAAACTTTAGAAACACAACTGGTGGTTGTTGTTAAGCATTGCCGAACCATTGAATTTTCACCCCACTGGCCCAACCTTATACTGCTCATTGGAGGTGTAATGGTACGGTGAGGAATTATTCAAAATTATTTATCTTGCATTTGATAATCTGTTGAATAGGGAGTCCAGTGGGAGGACAAGGAGAACCACTCAATGCTTCTGGGTGTTGGGAGAGGAAGAGAAGGGATGGGAGCAGAATGTGGAACATGGATGGACAGGGTCAAAGGCCCTGCCAACCACAGTGAAGAGAATTTGTCATCTGAGGAAAAAGGACATATCAAGTCACTCGCATAGCTTCTGTTTGGATGGGTACATGGTTGGTGAAGGGACGGCCTGTCATGGAACCTCCAGGAATATGTACAAAGAGTTGGCAGCCTTTTTACAAATGGTTGGATAACTGTCTTCCCACTATTTAAATAGTTCTTACAAAAATCACTCCAGATTTCTATTTTCTCCAGTCCTGCATCCCTCCGAGATCTCTGTGTTTCTCTCATTCCGGCCTCTTGTGCACCCCCAATTTTAACCACCCCACTATTGGTGACCGCATTTTCAGCTGCCTGGTCCTAAGTTCTGGAATTCCTTACCTGAATCTCTCAGCCTCTTTCTTCTCGGTTAAGATTTTTCCTAATACTTATCTTTTCGACCAAGCTTCTGATCACCTGTCTGTACATTTCTCTCTGTACAAAATTTTGCCCAATAGGATTCCTATAAAATGCCTCGTGGAGTTTTGCCAAAAGAAAAAGCACAAACGTTTGTTCCCCAGTTCAATTGTGATTCGACAACACAGCAACTTCAGATGGACCCGATTCTGTCCCACATCAGCCCTGCTTGCTGTGGGCATGTATTTACATGAAGCTGCCAAAGGTGAGAATGGTATTATCACTTCTCCATTGCTGTAGCTTTGTTGCTCCTCTCCCTGTCATCCACCTGCATATTTTTGTTTTGTTCTCTTAACAGTTTTTACCCATTACCTTTTGAAATTGATAGCCCCTCACTGCATACAGTTCCACCGAGACCTGTGCTATTCTATGGGACATAGAAACCTTTGTAGCATCTTTATAAGTACATACAGGCAGGCAACTTGGCCCATAGAACAGGATGGTAGGTGAGCCTGTTCCTGCTCCCAGCTGACTACCTACCCACTGACCCCCTCACTAATAATAATCTTTATTGTCACAAGTAGGCTTACATTAACACTGCAATGAAGTTACTTTGAAAATCCCCTAGTCGCCACACTCCGACGCCTGTTGGGGTACACCAAAGGAGAATTCACACAGTGGTTAGCACTGTTGCTTCACAACGCCAGGGTCCCAGGTTCGATTCCGACTTGGGTCACTGTCTGCACGTTCTCCCCGTGACTGCGTGGGTTTCCTCCGGGCGCTCTGGTTTCCTCCCACAAGTCCCAAAAGACGTGCTTTAAAGGTGAATTGGACATTCTGAATTCTCCTGTGTACCTGAACAGGTGCCAGAATGTGACGACTACACACACGTACTCACTCACTCAAAAGCACACATATACATGCATGTCACAAGAACACATGTTGCCTGCACACTCGCTCAAACTCAATGTGTACATGCGCATATGCATGCACACACAAACACAAACGCCGCGCGCACAGACACGTACATTCACACACACAGATACATCAACTCACTTTTAGCAGGATCAACTGGATATTGATCAGCAGCCAGAACACTGACCAATGTTTCACCTCACTAACTCAAGGACGGCGGAGGCCAATTAGAAACTTTATCTCAGGTCCCAGTCATACAGGGCAGGCACACATCTGATTAATGACTGCTCTGCAAATACTAATCTGCTAATTGGTTGTCTAAATGGGTCAGTTGAACACCTCATTACTTACTGAGGTGCTAGAGTCACAAGGAGTGTGAATGTTCTCTTAGTTGCCCCACTATCCTATTAGTGTGAATGTAAAACAGCAGGTTTTAGAATAAATTACTCTGTGCACTATATCAAGCTATGCATAAAGCACTTATTCATTGACGATTGATTTGTTTGGAGTGTACGATTGCAGTGACCAGGCACTGATGCCGGTGTTTAGGTTTCTATCAAGAAGCTCCCTTATTGCAATAACGGGCAGGGGGCTGCTGATTAATGATTTTGCTGTTATGACCAGGGAGCAGCTTCACGAGAAGATGACTCAGTTCCTGCTTGCATGGTCCAAAAAAACCATGTGGGCGGCAATTCAAAAAGCGCGGGGGGACCCCCTCCCTGAGTGTCGACTCAAAAAACAGGGATCTGTATTTGAAATTGGGGAAAATCAATCCTATCTTTGGGAGCGAGGCAGAGTAACTCCTGCTTGAGAATGCCATCTTTCTTGGTGAAAGTTCGGCTGTGTATTACTGGAAGGAATGTTTACTAGGGTTAGATTCTAATGACATGTCTGTGCCACTGAACGTAATGACAAGCAGATGCTTCCAAGAGGTTGAAGTTGCCCTCATTAAAAGCAAATGAGAACCTTAACCCTTTCACCAGCGATTATGCTGCAGAATTCAGCTAAATGTCTGGCCAGAGAGCAGATTAACAACTGGCTAAATTGCTGACGGTGGGTAGCGCCTCGGCTGTGGCGGGTGCCACACATGGTTGCGGCTCGGTGCGGAGTTCACTAACCCTGGTCAAGGTGCCACCATTATTCTCAGTATCCCTGGACTGGGGGAAGGGGAGAATTTTCCAATGTTCCCACTCCGATTCTCTTTCCACACCTAGTGATGAACTAAGTCAGACTTTTGTCTGTTTCCATAGCTAGTAATTCCTGGAGCAGGTCGCTAGTCTGTTCCCGCGGGCCGGGGGGGGGGGGGGGAGGCTTATAGCTTGAGGGACACCACTCCACATCAAACATGGCCGACCAGGAGTCTCTCTCGCTCTTACCGCCAGACATTGGCGTGTTTGGAAGGATTTACAGGTTGACACACTCGACCTGCTTGGCTGCGTTATGAAGGCACCTTCCTCGGCCGTCAAGTACTGGGGTGAGAGTCGAACATGGAGCTTCCAGCACAGAGGCAGGGATGCTGCCTACTGCACAACGAAGCCTCCTCCTAATGCTCCCATCTTTTCCCCATATCCAGTTAGTCCCTCTTTGAATGTCCATGATATTGGATAGAGGACCAGCCATTTACTGTATACATCCCTCCTAGTTACCATCTGCACTGAAGGCAAAAGACATCCAAACTTAAAATGCCCCCCTTCAATATGTAAGAACCAGATAAGGATTGAATCAGACATTTTGGACTGGATTGGATTTTATTTATTGTCACATGTACCGAGGTACAGTGAAAAGTATTTTTCTGCGAGCAGCTCAACATATCAAAAGGGAATAAAAGAAAATACATAATAGGGCAACACAAGGTATACAATGTAACTACATAAGCATTGGCATCGGATGAAGCATACAGGATGTAGTGTTAATGAGGTCAATCCCATAAGAGGGTCGTTTAGGAGTCTGGTGACAGTGGGGAAGAAGCTGTTTTTGAATCTGTTTGTGCATGATCTCAGACTTCTGTATCTCCTGCCCGATGGAAGAAGTTGGAAGAGTGAGTAAGCCGGGTGGGAGGGGTCTTTGATTATGCTGCCCGCTTTCCCCAGGCAGCGGGAGGTGTAGTTGGAGTCCATGGATGGGAGGCAGGTTAGTGTGATGGACTGGGCTGTGTTCACGACTCTCTGAAGTTCCTTGTGGTCTTGGGCCGAGCAGTTGCCATACCCAGGCTGTGATGCAGCCCGATAGGATGCTTTCTATGGTGCATCTGTAAAAGTTGGTGAGAGTTAATGTGGACATGCCGAATTTGCTTAGTTTCCTGAGGAAGTATAGGCGCTGTTGTGCTTTCTTTTTTTTTTTAAATTTAGTGTACCCAATCATTTTTTCAATTAAGGGGCAATTTAGCGTGGCCAATCCACCTAGCTTGCACGTTTTTGGGTTGTGGGGGCAAAACCCACGCAGACACGGGGAGAATGTGCAAACTCCACACGGACAGTGACCCAGAGCCGGGATCGAACCTGGGACCTCAGCGCCGTGAGGCGGTTGTGCTAACCACTAGGCCACCGTGCTGCCCTCTGTTGTGCTTTCTTGATGGTAGCGTCAACGTGGGTGGACCAGGACAGACTTTTGGAGATGTGCACCCCTAGGAATTTGAAACTGCTAACCATCTCCATTTCAGCCCCGTTGATGCTGACAGGGGTGTGTACAGTATTCTGCTTCCTGAATGACCAGCTCTTTAGTTTTGCTGGCATTGAGGGAGAGATTGTTGTCGCTGCACCACTCCACTAGGTTCTCTGTCTCCCTCCTGTATCCTGACTCGTCGTTATTCGAGATCCGGCCCACTAAGGTCGTAATGTCAGCAAACGTGTAGATGGAATTGGAATCAAGTTTTGCCACGCAGTCGTGTGTGTACAGGGAGTAGAGGAGGGGGCTAAGTACGCAGCCTTGCGGGGCACCGGTATTGAGGACTATTGTGGAGGAGGTGTTGTTGTTCATTCTTACTGATTGTGGTCTGTTGGTCAGAAAATCGAGGATCCAGTTGCAGAGTGAGGAGCCAAGTCCTAGGTTTTGGAGCTTTGATATGAGCTTGGCTGGGATTATGGTGTTGAAGGCGGAGCTGTAGTCAATAAATAGGAGTCTGATGTAGGAGTCCTTGTTTTCGAGATGCTCTAGGGATGAGTGTAGGGCCAGGGAAATGGCGTCTGATGTGGACCGGTTGCAGCGGTATGCGAATTGCAGTGGATCCAGGCATTCTGGGAATATGGGGGTGATACGGTTCATGATCAGCCTCTCGAAGCACTTCATTACGACTGAAGTCAGGGCCACAGGACGGTAGTCATTGAGGCACGTTGCCTGGTTCTTCTTTGGCACACCTGGTATGATGGTGGTCTTCTTGAAGCAGGTGGGGACCTCGGAGTGGAGTAGGGACAGGTTAAAGATGTCCGCAAACACCTTGCCAGCTGGTCCGCGCAGGTTCTGAGTGCACGACCAGGGATCCCGTCCAGGAACTTTGCCTTCCGAGGGTTCACTTTCAGGAAGGCCGATCTGACTTTGGAGGCTGTAATGGTGGGTATGGGTGAGTTATGGGCTGCTGGGGCACTCGACAGCAGATTGTTGGTTACCTGCTCGAACTGAGCATAGAATGCATTAAGTTAATCGGGGAGGGTTGCGCTGCTGCCAGAGATACTGCTCGGCTTCGCTTTGTAGCCCGTTATGTTTTTTAGTCCTTGCCACAACCGCTGAGAGTCTGTCTGTGACTCTAGCTTGGTTTGATATCCTCTCTTGGCATCTCGGATGGCTTTGCGGAGGTCTCACCTGGATTTCTTGTATAGATCAAGGTCGTCTGACTTGAACGCCTCAGATCTGTCCTTCAGTAGGGAGTCAATCTCGCGGTTGAGCCATGGTTTCCGGTTAGGGAACGTACGTACTGCTTTCTTTGGCACGCAGTCGTCCATACATTTGCTGATGAAGTCTGTGACGGTAGTGGCATACTCATTTAAGTTGGTTGCTGAGTTCTTAAATATGGACCAATCCATTGTCTCTAAGCAGTCATGTAAGAGCTCTTCTGTTTCCTCGGACCAGCACTGCACAACCTTCTTAGCCGGATTCTCCCACTTGAGTTTCTGCTTGTATGCCGGGAGAAGGAGCACCATCTTATGGTCTGATTTCCCAAAGTGCGGTCGGGGGATGGAATGGTAGGCGCCCTTGATTTTTGAGTAGCAGTGGTCAAGGGTGTTGTCGCCCCTGGTGGGACAGGAGATGTGCTGCTGGAATTTTGGCAGTACACTCTTGAGGTTGAAGTCTCCGGCCACAATGAACAAGGCCTCCAGGTGTTCTGTTTCGTAATTGTTTATAACTGTGTACAGTTCGTCCAGAGCCTTCCTCACTTCTGCCTGGGGTGGGATGTAGACTGCTGTGATAATGGCTGAAGTGAACTCACGTGGCAGATAGTATAGACGGTGATGCACGATCAATTACACAAAGACGAGAGTTGGATGCAATCGAGGCTTTATTACACTGAGATGTGTGGCCTCCAGCAGCAGCTGGCGGAGTGGCTGCTGTACGGGGAGCACACATATTTATACTGGGCGGAGCCAGCAGGCAGGGAACTACCCCCATACCTGCAGTACAGGGCCTTACCACAAAACACCTACACCGACATCCTCTATATACAATATATCCATCAGTGGTGACTACCACATTCACCCCCTGTTAAGATTGAGTCCAGCGGGGATGGTGGAGAACTATATACAGGTAGACATTTCAAAGTACAGAGAGCAAAAAAAATTGAGTCCAGCAGGGTGGAGGGGAAAATTATGTACAGAGGGATGGTGTTTTAAAAGTCCAGGTCATGTTACAGATTCAGTCGGTCCGGAGCCTTGATCTGCCGTCGGGAGCGCCGCAGTGCTGGCAGTGATTCCGGTGTCGGTTTGATCTTTGGTGACTCCGGGAGCGTGTCGAAATCCTCTTCAGCCTGGGGTGTGGGCAAGGGGTGGATGGATTGTCCTGGAGCGGGGGCTGCGGTGGGGTGTGCCGGTGGGGGGGGGGGGGGGGGGGGGGGTTGGGGGGGGGTTGGTGGCGCCGGGTCGGAGGGGGGGGTGTGGGGAACCAGCTAGTGCCAGGTCCCGGAGGGAGACAGTATCTTGGCGGCCGTCGGGGTACGCTACGTAGGCGTACTGTGAGTTGGCGTGACATAGCTGTACCCTCTCAACCAATGGGTCCGTCTTGTGGAGTCGTACGTGTTTACTGAAGAGAACGGGTCCTGGAGCTGCGAGCCAAGTCGGGAGCAACACCCCGGAGGTGGAATTCCTAGGGAAGGCATAGAGACATTCATGGGGTGTGTCGTTAGCTGCGGTGCACAGGAGTGACTGAATGGAGTGCAGTGCATCGGGGAGGACCTCCTGCCAGTGGGAGGCCAGGAGATTTCTGGACGTAGGGTCAGACAGGTGGGCAGACAGGTAAAGAGGTGGACTGTAGGGTCAGACAGGTGGACAGACAGGTGGAGAGGTCTGCAGGGCCGTCCCATTCTCCCTCTCCACCTGCCCGTTTCCCCGGGGGTTATAGCTGGACGTCCTGCTCGAGGCAATGCCCCTGTTGAGCAGGAACTGACGCAGCTCATCGCTCACGAATGAGGATCCCCGGTTGCTGTGGATGTAGGCGGGGAAGCCGAACAGAGCGAAGATGGTGTTGAGGGCTTTGATGACGGTGGCAGACGTCATGTCGGGGCATGGGATGGCAAAGGGGAATCTGGAGTACTCATCGACCACACTGAGGAAGTACGTGTTGCGGTCGGTGGGGGGGAGGGGCCCTTTGAAGTCCATGCTGAGGCGTTCAAAGGGGCGGGAGGCCTTCACCAGGCCCGCCCGGTCCGGCCGGTAGAAATGGACTCCGCGCAGACCTGGCAGTCTCTGGTGATCGCACTGACTTCCTCGATGGAGTAGATAGATAGATAGAGAAATACAGCACAGAACAGGCCCTTTGGCCCACGATGTTGTGCCGAACTTTTGTCCTAGGTTAATCATAGAATTTTGGACACTTAGGGCAGATTGCGGGCCTTGTTGAAATGGTAAAAACGTGTGACTCCCCGGGTGACAGAGGTTGTCGTACAGAGTCCGGAGTCGGTCCACTTGTGCGCTGGCACATGTACCTCGGGATAGGCATTTTTCCTACGGCAGGGATTGGGCCCGAGGGTGTCCAGCCCATGTGAGGTGGGGTGCGAGGTGGCCCCAGGACGCCCTTTATAGGTTAGTTGGGGCTTTGGGGGTGGGTGGGTCGGGAGGGTTGAGAGGTCAGAGTCATGATTCTCCGCAGCCCTGCACCCAAATCGTGGCTGGCACGGGGGGGGCGGAAAATCCACTATCACGCCGTAATCAGGCCTGGCGGTGGTCCGGTGATTCTCCGGGCCCTGAAAATCGCCGTGATTGCGGAGTACGCCACGTCATTGGGGGGGGGGGGGGGGGGGGGGGGGGGGGGGGGGGGGGGGGGGGGGGCATTGCCAGGGGCCCACCCAGCAATTCTCCGCTCCCGACCGGCCGAGTTCCCGGCGGCGTGGAACTAACCGCCTATTGCCGGTCGTGATGCTCGCGTGGCGGCTGCGGACTCAGTCCGTGGCCGCCCTGGTTGGGGGCGGGGGGGGATCGGAGATCGGGGGGGGGGGCGGGGATTAAAGCTGCGTGGTTTCAGGCTTGGGCGCGCGGCCGATCGGGGGGGGGGGGGGATCTCTTTTCTCTGTGTGGCTCCGCGGTCCGAGTCCGCCATGGAGCTCGGCACGGCCGCTGGAGGCTGCCGCCGTGCGCATGCACAAACTCGGAACCAGAAGTGCGGGGGCCCGTAGCCACAGCTAAAGCTGTGAGATTCACTTCGGGTCCCTGCTCACCCCCTGCAGGGTATTGAATTAGGTCAACTTTTTGTCAGGAGTTTCTGGAGTAAAACTCCACCGTTTTTACGCCGGCGTGGGACATAGTCTCATTTTTAGAGAATCCAGCCCCAGGACTCCATTTAAAAATGCGTCCTGATCTCTTGCTGCACTGAGCAGTTCTGGCAAGTGGAGGAAACGGGGAGAAGTTTAGCCTCGGTGCTGTGTTCCAGCTGAGGCCCCAAATAGCAACAAAGTCCCGATTGATAGCGAATGCTGGAAAACACTCAGCTAAACGCGTTTGTCGTGGGACTGAGTTGCAATTTCCTTAGATTGCGCCAATAATGTCTTTCAACAGAATAACCCCTTGGTTCATGTGGGTGTACCTCTCCAAAATGAATTGCTCTGAATTGTCCAATCCTTCATGCGCTACACAATCCTCCCTCACTATCCACACCGACAGCCCACAATACACCTCTGAGTAGTCCATCCCAAACGGCCAATATTCTCCACATTTTGCACTTAAATCCAAAGGGTTTTTACATCTTCCTTCTGTCTAATTTTGAGCGGTTGTTCTCTGGTTGTTGAGTTGAATATATCACAGGAGTTCAATTTGTCAAATTCCTTTAGGGTTTGCTCAGTGAGTATTCTCACCTCGGAGCTGTGTGCTCAAGTTCCACTTTGAAGAATTGACCTTAGGCTGACGGACCCAGTTCAGTGTTGCAAAAGTGTTGCAAACCTACATGGTTGCAAATACCACCCTCCTGATGAGCTGTTAAACCACGCCTGTCCTCTCAGCGACAGGTAAGAGATTCCACGGTATGATTCAAAGAAGAACAGGTGTCAACGTTCTGGACAATAGGCGGCACAGTACCGCAGTGGTTAGCACTGTGGCTTCACAGCTCCAAGGTTCCTGGTTCGATTCCCAGCTTGGGTCACTGTCTGTGCGGACGATCTGCGCGTTCTCCCCGAGCCTGCGTGGGTTTCCTCCGGGTGCTCCGGTTTCCTCTGTGCCGTTAGGTGAATTGGACATTCTGAATTCTCCCTCCGTGTACCCGAACAGGCGCCGAAGTGTGGCGACTCAGGGCTTTTCACAGTAACTTCATTGCAGTGTTAATGTAAGCCTACTTGTGACAATAATAAAGATTATAGTTGCTTCTCAACCAACATGACTGAGAACTAAGGACCTGGTCATTATCGTGTCCCTTTCTCTGGGTGCTTGTTAGGCACGCATTGGCAACTATAACCACAGTGACTACATCTCAGAAGTATTTAATTTGCCGTAAGGTGTTTAGGAATGCTGTGAAAGGTGCCATAGAAATGCAAGTTTCTTTGTTGTCAAATCTCGAGAGGAACCCATGGAAAGGGAAGGCTAGCCTGGACTCTGGGCTAATGCCATGACATGAAATGTTACCCAGGTCGAAGCCGATGTGTCACAATGCCGTGTCCAGCGATGCTCACTCTGCAATGCTGCTTGCGCTGTTTGGCAATTGACAAAATGCACAGCTGTCTTGCAAGTTGTGAATGAAGCAAGGGAAAACAGATGCAGGTCAAATTAAAGCAGGGCATGCTGGAAATGTAGGGCTGTCAGCGTCTGAAAACAGGAGGAAGGAACACATCTTTATGTAGCGCCCTTCACATCTTCAGGACATCCCAAAGAGCTTCATTGGCAAAGAGGTACTTTTCAAGGGCAGTCTCAGGAGTAAGTGTTCAAGTCTCTGGAATGGGCCTTGAACACTCGGCCTTCTAACTCATGAAGTGTTGGCTCGTGTAGGTGATGGAACCATCAATTCACCAGACACGTGTTTCCGATATGAATCTAGGCTTTAATCGACTTACTTCAGAGCCAGCCTGTTACCCGTTGATGAACTCTTAGTGAACTCAGGCTGACTCTGGACAAGGGTATTTATAGAGCTGCACTAGGGGGAGGTGTCATGGGCGGAGCCAAGGGTGGAGCCCAGTACAAGTTCCTGAGTACTCCCAGCGCTACTCCCCCTAGTGGTAGGATAGCGCTACTGCGCTTACAAAGACAGTGTGAATTATCATATATATATATTACATTCACCACAGTAGGCTTGAGAGATGAACAGACACTTCCAACACTGATGAAGGTTCAACTCAATTTTATTAACTAACTTCTAACTAATTAACACACGATGACTGTGGGTCTAAGTGATGCTGACTTAAACTAGAGACATAAGCCTTGTCCGAACCAGTTGATTCTCTCAGCACGTTGTGTGAGTCTGTGCTGGGCTGGCTGAGTTCTTGTTACACTGAGAGGCAGCACCCAGAATGAGCGGGAACCGTGGTGCCCTCCGCCTTTATAGTGTGTGTATTCTAACTGGTGATTGGCTGCGGTGTTTGTCCATGTTGATTGGTCCCTGTGTGTGTCCATCAGTGTGTGCCTGCACCATGATATACTGGTGTATATTATGACAACTCAGGCTAAGGGAAAATTAGGAAGCTCGCTGTTGGCAGAACTCATTTCCCAAGGAGATCACCACTTCAGGGCCAAGTTAGCCTCCATTTTGTGGAGTGGCCATTTGGGTTGAGGTTGTCAGGAGTCAAATATTTCACAGTAATCAACGCTGCTGGGTATTCAGAAGAAATCAAAAAGCATGCAGCTATGTTGGGAGTTTTAAAATATTCTTCCATGGGATGTGAGCATTTCTGCCATTTCCTACTTATCGCTAACCCACCTTGAGAAAGTGGTGGTGACTTATTGGAGCTCTTGGATAGGGCAAGAGCAGGAGGCAGACAGGGCGGTTCACATGGGCTGTGGGGTGAGGATTAGTTTTGTGCCACTTTGTGGTTTTAGCAGGAGGAATCTCCATTTGATAAACGCTTAAAGGTGGACATTGTGATGGGATTAGTCAAGTGAGGGAAAATATGCTGGAAAATTCCTTCTGACTCAATCAAAGAAAAGACATCTAGATTCCCCGATCGCCAACGCCGAAATCACGTTCCGCTGGTAGGGGGGCCTTCGATGGGGGCTGGGGGTACTGGTGGGGGGGGGGGTGGTCTGGGGTTGGTGAGTCTGGTTAAAGAGGGGGCATGCTGGGTCCGCACGCGGCTGGCACATGTTACACGGCGCGACCGCCACCATGCGCATGCGCGGCCATGGACCCGGCCATTCTCCGACTGTATCCGCAGGTAAAGCCGGAGGCGTGGCTGCTCGCCTCCCAACGGACGGAGGATCGGTGAGGGGCGGCGCCAACTTCCTGGTTGAAAGACCAGATGGATTCTGCGGACATAGCCGCAGAATCGGAGAAGGCAGCCCGTCTTCTCCAAGCTATAGCTTCTGAACCCACAATGCCTGTGTAGGAGAGCAAATCCATCACCCACTGCGAGAAGGCCAGAACTCAGGATGTTGCCCAGATTTTGGAGCATTCCCTGGCCAGACACAGCAGGACCAGGACAATAGGCAGGCTTGGGCTGATGAATGGCGAGTAACACACTTGCAATGACAGAGGTTCCAGGCAATGACCATCTCCAATAATAGTCTAACCACCTCTGCTGGCAGTTAACAGAAATGTTAAATTCTACCACCATGAACATCTTGAGGGTCATCTTGGCCCAGCCTCATAAATACTGTGACTACAAAAGTAGGTCAGAAGCTTGGGATTCTGAACAAGTAACTCACCTCCTGACCCCTTAAAACCTGTCCACCGTCGACATGGTTGAGGGGGGGGGGCAGTGGCAAAGTGGTATTGTCGCTGGACTAGTAACACAGACACCCAGAACCACGCTCTGGGAACCCGGGTTCCAATCCCGGCACGACAGATGGTGAAATTGGAATTCAATAAAAATCTGAAATTAAAGTTGAATCAAAGATCCCTCCCACCCGGCTTACTCACTCTTCCAACTTCTTCCATCGGGCAGGAGATACAGAAGTCTGAGAACACGCACTAACAGATTCAAAAACAGCTTCTTCCCCACTGTCACCAGACTCCTAAATGACCCTCTTATGGACTGACCTGATTAACACTACACCCTGTATGCTTCACCAGATGCCGGTGTCTATGTATTTACATTGTGGACCTTGTGTTGCCCTATTATGTATTTTCTTTTCTTCCCAATTACTTAATGATCTGTTTGAGCTGCTCGCAGAAAAATACTTTTCACTGTACCTCGGTACATGTGACAATAAACAAATCCAATCAAGTCCAACGATGACCATGAAACTATTGTCGATTGTCGTAAAAACTCGTCTGCTTCACTAATGTCCTTTAGGGAAGGGAATCTGTCGTCTTTACCTGGTCTGGCCTACATGTGGCTCCAATGTGTTTGGCTTAGGGGTGGGTAATAAATGCTGACCCTCAGGGGTGAGTAATAAATGCTGACCCTCAGGGGTGAGTAATAAATGCTGACTCTCAGGGGTGGGTAATAAATGCTGACCCTCAGGGGTGAGTAATAAACGCTGACCCTCAAGGGTGAGTAATAAATGCTGACTCTCAGGGGTGAGTAATAAATGCTGACTCTCAGGGGTGAGTAATAAATGCTGACTCTCAGGGGTGAGTAATAAATGCTGGCATCACCCCGTTGCCACAAATCATATATAATAATAATAAGAATGGGCAGCACGGTAGCACAGTGGGTAGCACTGTTGCTTCACAGCGCCAGGGTCCCAGGTTCCATTCCCGGCTTGGGTCACTGTCTGTGTGGAGTCTGCACGTTCTCCCCGTGTCTGCGTGGGTTTCCTCCGGGCGCTCCAGTTTCCTCCCACAAGTCCCGAAAGATGTGCTTGTTCGGTGATTTGGACATTCTGAATTCTCCCTCTGTGTACCCGAACAGGCGCCAGAGTGTGGCGACTAGGGGCTTTTCACAATTGCAGCGTTAATGTAAGCCTACTTGTGACGATAAAGACTATTATTATTATTATACCACCTGGACTGTGTGTGTGTACCCTTATACCACCTGGACTGTGTGTGTACCCCTATATCACCTGGACTGTGTGTGTACCCCTATACCACCTGGACTGTGTGTGTACCCCAATACCACCTGGACTGTGTGTGTACCCTTATACCACCTGGACTGTGTGTGTACCCCTATATCACCTGGACTGTGTGTGTACCCCTATACCACCTGGACTGTGTGTGTACCCCTATACCACCTGGACTGTGTGTGTACCCCTATATCACCTGGACTGTGTGTACCCCTATACCACCTGGACTGTGTGTGTACCCCTATATCACCTGGACTGTGTGTGTACCCCTATACCACCTGGACTGTGTTTGTGTACCCCGCTACCACCTGGACTGTGTGTGTACCCCTATATCACCTGGACTGTGTGTGTACCCCTATATCACCTGGACTGTGTGTGTACCCCTATATCACCTGGACTGTGTGTGTACCCCTATACCACCTGGACTGTGTGTGTACCCCTTTACCACCTGGACTGTGTGTGTACCCCTATACCACCTGAACTGTGTGTGTGTACCCCTATACCACCTGGACTGTGTGGGTACCCCTATACCACCTGGACTGTGTGTGTACCCCTATACCACTTGGACTGTGTTTGTGTACCCCTATATCACCTGGACTGTGTGTGTACCCCTATACCACCTGGACTGTGTTTGTGTACCCCTATACCACCTGGACTGTGTGTGTACCCCTATACCACCTGGACTGTGTGTGTACCCCTATACCACCTGGACTGTGTTTGTGTACCCCGCTACCACCTGGACTGTGTGTGTACCCCTATACCACCTGGACTGTGTTTGTGTACCCCTATACCACCTGGACTGTGTGTGTACCCCTATATCACCTGGACTGTATGTGAACCCCTATACCACCTGGACTGTGTGTGTACCCCTATACCAGCTGGACTGTGTGTGTACCCCTATACCACCTGGACTGTATGTGAACCCCGCTACCACATGGACGGCAGCTGTTTAAGAAGATGGGTGCCCACTGCCTCCTCAAATGCAGTTTGGGGTGTGTAACAAATGCTGGCCCGTCAATTAATAAACAAAACCAAAAACAGCAACTTTCACAATTTGCCCACCCATGGGTTGCTCGGAGGGGTCCTGGATGCAAAGGCCACGGAGACATTGATGTGAATCATATTTTGTGAGATGGCCCAACACCTTACAGTCAGCCAACAAACCTTACGCTATTATATTTGTAGTTTAAGTCTATGTACTATCCTTCTCTCAACTTGTTGGGGATGAGGGGGGTGTTGTGTGTGGGTGGGTATGGGGTGTGGTCCAAGACTGCTGAATGTTCCGGAATATCTGTAAGAATTTGGTGTTCTCAGTTCAGCTGAAGCAACCCAGTTTGGATTTGCTTGAATTAGGAGCTACCTTTAGTGCATTAGAACATAAGAATGAGAAGAGGGGTAAGCCATTCAGCCCTTCAAGCCCACTCTGCTATTCAATGAGATCCACTTCACCACCATTTTCCTGCACCATCCCCATATCTCTTGATGCTTGTAATATGCAAAAACCGACCAATCTCAGTCCTGAATCAAGGACTGAGCCTCCACAACTGTCCTGAGGTGGAGAATTCTGAAGCCGGACCAACCTCTGAGCGAAGAAATTCCTCCCCATCTCAGTCCTAAATGGCCTGCCCTTTATTCTGAGACTGTCTCCTGGTTCTAGAACCTCCCCCACCGGCCGGGGGGAAACATCCTTCCTGCATCTACTCTGTCGAGCCCTGGAAGAATGTTGTATATTTGAATGAGATCACCTCTAATTCTTCTAACCTCCAGAGAACATAGCCCCCCCCCCCCCCCCAGGCCTATTTAATCTTTCCTCATGGGGCAGTTAATTTAGTGAACCTCCTTTATTGCTATATTGAAACCCTGTTGTTTGCCTTTTCACACTAAGAAGTCTGATAACAGCAGGTTAAAGTCCAACAGGTTTGTTTTGAATCACTAGCTTTTGGAGCGTAGCTCCTTCCTCAGGTGAATGAAGAGGTAGGTTCCAGAAACACATATAGACAAAGTCAATGATACAAGACGATACTTTGAATGCGAGTCTTTGCAGGTAATTAAGTCTTTACAGGTCCAGACGGAACACATGGAAAGAGGGGTAACCCCAGGTTAAAGAGGTGTGAATTATCTCAAGCCAGGACAGTTGGTAGGATTTTGCAAGCCCAGGCTAGATGGTGGGGGATGAATGTAATGCGACATGAATCCCAGGTCCCGGTTGAGGCCGCACTCATGTGTGCGGAACATGGCTATAAGCTTCTGCTCGCCGATTCTGCGTTGTCGCGTGTCCTGAAGGCTGCCTTGGAGAATGCTTACCCGGAGATCAGAGGCTGAATGCCCTTGATGGAAGTGTTTCCCTTGACGGAAGGGAACATTCCTGCCTGGCGATTGTCGCGCGATGTCCGTTCATCTGTTGTCGCAGCGTCTGCGTGATCTCGACAATGTACCACGTTTCGGGACATCCTTTCCTGCAGCGCATGAGGCAGACAACGTTGGCCGAGTCGCACAAGTGTGTACTATGTACCTGTTGGGTGGTGTTCTCACGTGTAATGGTGGTATCCATATCGATGATCTGGCACGTCTTGTATTCCTGAAGTCTGCAAAGGAAGATCAAGAGGTTTGTGGGATTATTAGGTTTCTGTAACGTGTCTGTTTTGCCGTCCTGGCCATGTTGAATTTGAACCCATGGGTGTTAATTTGTTGAAAATGTTTTATTGCAGTTTTTCATTTTATACACTGTACAGTAGATAAGGGAATGTGCATCGGATACAATATAGACAAGATTTCCATTGGTATCGGCCCTCCCTCCTTCCCCCCCCTTCTTGGTTCCCCCCTGCCCCCACCTTTTGTTGCTTTAGGATATTTTCTTAGGTCTCTTTCTTTTTTTTTCTTTTTAACAATACAGACTCTTCGGCCCTCCAAGCCTGTACTGGCGATGATATCACCCAAAACCCGCAGCACTTCCTCGTGCCGTATCCCTCTTATTACACAGTGGCCACCTATTTACATAAACGCTGTTCTTTCCCCTTCCCCTCCCCCCTTTGTCAATTACCCCCCACACTCCACATCATATTTTCAGTGTTTCTCTGGTGGTTCTGTCCTTTGTGGCCTTGCTCTACGCCCCACTGATATCCGTTTCGGCCATTCTCCAGCCTTCCTCACCTCTCTCTCTCTGCACCCCCCCTCCCCTCCCTGTCTCTTCCCTGTGGTCTTGTTAGCTCTCATGTGCCCCCCCCCCCCCCCCCCCCCCCCCCCCCCCCCCCGGCCCCCCCTCCCCTCAACCTATTGGCTTCAAACAGGTCCTGGAACAAGTTGGTGAACGGCCTCCACGCTTTGTGGAAGCTTTCCCCTGACCCTCGGATGGCGAATTTGATCTTCTCCAGGTGGAGAAATTCTGACAGGTCTGCCAGCCAGTCTGCAGCTGTGGGTGATGTTGCCAATCGCCAGCCGAGCAGGATTCTTCAGCTTGCGCTTAGGGAAAAAGGTAAGGGCGTCAGCCCCTTTCCCATGGATAGTTCTGGCTAGTCCGATACCCTGAAGACTGCAACTCTCAGGCATGGCTCCACCCTCACTCCCACAACCTTGGACATTGCCTCGAAGAAGGCTGCCCAAAACCTGACAGGTCCAGGGCATGCCCAGAACATGTGGGTATGGTTGGCCGGGCCTCCCTGGCACCGTTCACATTTGTCCTCCACCTCTGTGAAGAACCTTCTCATTCGGGTTCTGGTCAGGTGTGCTCTGTGCACCACTTCCAGCTGCATTTGGCTTAACCTTGTGGAACTGGAGGTGGAGTTGGCCCTGCTCAGTGCTTCGCTCCAGAGTCCCCACCCTATTTCCATCCCGAGTTCTTCCTCCCATTTTCCCTGTGTTTCACCCAGTGGGGAGTGTGTCCTTTCTAATAATCCTCCGTACAGGTCCCCGCAGTTTCGCCATCCCAGATTACCCGAGCCGAGTAGCTCCTCTATCATTGTGTGTCTCGGAGTCCGTGGGTATGTTGTCTTCTCCTTGCGGAGAAAGTTCTGAACCTGTAGGTGGCGGAGTTCGTTCCCGCTAGGCAGCTGCAGTTTCTCCGTCAGTTCCTCCAAGGTCGCTAGCCTGTCCTCTGTGCAAAAGTTCCGAACAGTCAGCGTTCCCCCCACCCCGCCCCTTGTCCTGTCTCCATCTCTTAAAGATGGCATCTAACTTGACTGGTGCGAACTTGTGATTGCCGCAGATGGGGGCCATAGTGGACTTCCCGGTCAAGTCAAAGTGCTGCCTTATCTGGTTCCAGGTTCTGAGGGTAGCTAACTGAGCTTATTGAGTGTTTGGTTGGCCGGCATGGGAGAGCTGCCATGGTGAGGGCCCAGAGGCTCGTCCCTGGCCAGGAGTTCTCCCCCATCCTCACCCATTTATGTCAGGTTCATTCGCCCATCCCCTCACTCTTTCCGCCGTGGCTGCCCAGTGGTAGGTTTGGGAGGGCCTGCCCCCCGCCCCCCCCCCCAACCACCCGCCGCGCCCGCCCCCACCCCCCCCCCCCCCCTTCTTCTTCTCTGCTGGACTTTTTTGGGGATTCTTGTATTCTTCTCCCCCACGCGCATAAACACCATAATCATCTTATCTATCGTGTTGAAAGAGGCCTCAGGGATGTAGATCAGTACGGACCTGAACAGGAAGAGGAACCTGGGATCACCTGTACCCTCCCCACCAGGGAGAGCGGGAGTGTATCCCATCTCTGTCGCCCACGGGTCTTTTGGAAGCTGGGGCAAGGATACCCGCGATTAGTGCCACTAATTCTGGTTAGGGCGTCTTCCTGGAGGTTTCATCGTATGACCTGTGACCTCAAAACATCCTGTCTCCACAGCCCTGCTATTGGTCCATCCTTTGAGACCCCCCCCCCCCCCCCCCGCCACACACAAATTGACTCTTTGTTGCCCCAAAGGCTTGACTTCGGCTTTCAATAAAACAACCTTCCCCCTTCCCCAACTCCAACAGTTTTACAATTAACAAATGAAAATATTCAAAGAAAATGAAAATAAGCGCAGTTTGTTTCATTCCTGTGAAGTTCCTCCTGTGTGTTTACTGCCAGCAGTAGCCTGGATATTAACCTTCAATTCATGGAGTCTCCAGGAGGGTTGGCAACCTCTAGACTAAATAATATTTCTGTCAATATTTCCATAATTCTCCTCCCCACACAAAATAATTTGCCAATAAGTGGTTCACTTATGCCAAGGAAAGAGCGGGAATTCATATATATTCATTAGGAAATCTGGGTGATGGGCCAACACTTATGTGTCTTCAACCCACATTAATGAATTTGCAAAGTGAACTTGGGCGAGCCAAGTGTCATTAAACCATGGTTAAATGTGCGCACAATGCAGTCGCACTACATTAATGTATTGTGAGATGAATTTGATGACCCATTTATTACTAAGTGCCTTTGCAGAACTGAACCTATCCAATCGTCTGACGTGTGTACAGTCTCTGGACAAGTTATTGAGTTGATGTCATCAGTTGATGTACAGATTTGCGTGTGTTGGGGAGCTTTGGCAGGGGAGGCTGCGGGGAGGTGGGAGGAGCATTACAGACTCGGGAATGTGGATAAGGGTAATAATAATAATAATTGCTTATGGTCACAAGTAGGCTTCAATGAAGTTACTATGAAAAGCCCCCAGTTGCCACATAGCGGCGCCTGTTCGGGAGGCCGGTACGGGAATTGAACCCACGCTGCTGGCCTTGTTCTGCGTTACAAGCCAGCTGTTTAGCCCACTGTGCTAAAACCCCTAAACATGAGAACAAGGCAGTTCAATGGTTATGGGGTGCCTGGAGCTCATTAGGAAGAAAGTGTAGGATGAGGAGTTTGGGGAGGTACAGAGCCAAGGGGGACTGGGACTACCACACCAGCTGTTTCTCATCGAGCCACACCCAGGCTAGAGCAGCCAGGGATGCAGACTAGAGCAGCTGATGTCATACTTTTCATCATCCTGCTACGGAACAGGCAGCGCTAAGACAACATTATTCACGCTACAGTCAGAAGAGTTTCTGCTTGTGTGGGTGAGACAACACTAGCTCAGGAATCCAATCGGGAATTCAGAAGGAAGTCCTTTACCCAGAGGGTTGTTAGAATGTGGAACTATCTCCAATAGCCGATAATTCAGGAGAATACTATCAATACTTTTAAAGTTGAACTAGGGAAACACATGAGCGAGAAAGAAGTTGCAGACTATGCTGAGTTGAAGAGTTTGGTGTGGATAAACAGGCTTGGACCAATTAGGCAAAATGATATTCCATCTTTTCCCCTACATATGCTCATCATTCAATCTGCAACCTTTGACCCGATCGACCACACCACCCTCTCTAAAGCCACTCCTCCATGGTTCACCTGGATGGCATCGCACTCACCCTGGTCCATTCTTCTCTATCCAGAGAAACAATTGCATTGGCTTCTCTTCTCCTCTCTGCACCATTACCTCTGGTGTCCCCCATGCATCTATCCTTGACCACCTGTGTTCCTCTTGGACATGCTGCCCCTCGGCAACATCATCTGAAAGCACAGGATCAGGTTCCACAGATAGGAGCCGGGGTCCCGATGCACTAAAGGTACGAGCATCTAAAAAGAAGTGGTTGGTGAGATAGTTGATATGTTGGTTATAATTTTCCCAAATTCCCCAGATTACAAGAAAGTTCCTCAGATTGGAAGATAGGACGAGACAGGGTAGATGCAGGAAGGATGTCCCTGATGTTGGGGAGTCCAGAATCAGGGGACACAGTCTGAGGATACGGGATAGATCGTTTAATACTGAAATGAGGAGAAATTTCTTCACCCAGAGAGTGGTCGGCCTGTGGGATTCACTACCTCAGAAAGCATTTGAGGCCCAAACATTGTGGGTTGGATTCTTCGGTCGCCGACGCCGAAATCGCGTTTGGCGAACGAAAGAAGAATCCGAGTTCCCGAACAAACCGGGGGCGGGGTTGCTTTCGCGATATTCCGCCCACTCCACAGTGGCGTACTCAAAGAGTACGCCATGCCACGTAGCGACGGCCTCAGGACATTGCCTGAGGCCCCCCCCCCCCCTCCCCACGCCCCCGACCGGCAGAGTTCCCCGACAGCGTGGGACACGTGTGAACTCGACATCGCGGCTGCAGACTCAGTCCAGCGCTGGCACAGTCGAGGGAGGGCCGATCTGTGGGCAGGGGGGGGACTTCATTAGGGGCTGGAGGCACTGCGGGGGGGGGGGGGGGGGGGGGTCCGGGGCACGCGAGCCAGCCTTGGGGGGGGGGGGCACTATTTCCCGGGCCAGGTCCCCGAGTGGCCTTCGCCATGTAGCACGGCACGGCTGCTGCAGGCCGCCGCCGAGCGCATGCGCGGCCACGGACCCAGCAATTCTCCGGGGCATATCGGCAGCTAGAGCCGGGTGCTCTACGCTGCCGTCCTGCTAGGCCCCAGTAAAATGGGGAATTGGTGGCCGTTTGGTGCCATTTTGCCTGGCTTAAAACGTACTGTTCCCACGCCGGGAACCAGCCCCAGAACCGGAGAATCCCACCCAGTATGTTTTCAAGCAGCAGTTTGATACAGCACTTGGGGACAAAGGAGATCAAAGGATATGGAGGGGGAGGTAGGATCCAGCTATTGAGTTTGATGATCAGCCATGATCATAATGAATTATGGAGAAGACTTGAAGGGCCAAATGGCCTCCTCTTGCTCTTATTTTTTATGTTTCTTTATTCAAAAAGAGAGGGAGACAGAAAGCAGGAAATTACAGTCCAGTTAGTTTAACATCTGTCTTTGGGAAAATGTTCGAAGTTATTATTAAAGATGTTATAGCAGGGTACTTGGAAAAAAATAAAGATAATCAGGCAGAGTCAACATGGTTTTGTGAAAGGGAAATCAACTTTTAAATGACTCAGAGGGAGGGATTGAAGGGATAGTTGCCAAATTTGCTGATAACACAAAGATAGGTCGGAAAGTAAGTTGTGAAGAGGATATAAGGAGGCTACAAAAAATAAAGATAGGTTAAGTGATTGGCAAAGATCTGGCAAAAGGAATACAACGTGGGGAAATGTGAAATTGTCCATTTTGGCAGGAAGAATAAAAAAGAAGCTTATTATCTAAATGGTGAGAGATTGCAGAGCTCTGAGCCGGGATTCTCCGACCCTGCGGCGGGTCAGAGAATCCCCGGGGG
This sequence comes from Scyliorhinus canicula, assembly GCF_902713615.1. Taxonomy (NCBI): domain Eukaryota; kingdom Metazoa; phylum Chordata; class Chondrichthyes; order Carcharhiniformes; family Scyliorhinidae; genus Scyliorhinus; species Scyliorhinus canicula. The sequence goes on along the minus strand of NC_052157.1, from coordinate 8,277,701 downwards.
AGGCACGATCCCGCCCCTTCCACCTGACGCCGGCTTCCCTATTCTCTGGTGCCATTTTTCGGGGGCCAGCGGGATTTCCGCCACGCCGGTCGGTGGCCGTTGATAGCGGGTCACCCTGGTGATTCTCCGGGCCCTGATGGGCTGAGTGGCCGACAAGTTTTGCCCAGTCCCGTCGACGTGGATTACTCACCTCCCACACGGCGGGTCCTGGCAGCTAAGTTTGCGGGGGCCATCCTGGAGGGGGGGGGGGCGGAAGGATCCGACCCCAGAGGGGGGCCCCCCCACTGTGGCCTGGCCCACGATCGGGCCTACCGATTGGTGGGTGGGCTGGTTCCTTAGGGGCCTTCTTTCCTCCGCGCCGGGCCCCTGTAGGGTTCCGCCATATTGCCCAGGGGCTGGCGCGGAGAAGAGAACCCCTGCGCATGCGCGGAAATATGGCAACCGCTCTGCGCATGCGCGGAAATATGGCGACCGCTCTGCGTATGCACGGAAATACGGTGGCCGTCCCGCGCATGCACAAACTTGCACCAGCCCTTCGGCGCCAGCTGGAGCTGCGGGAACCACTCCGGCGGCAATGTAGCGCCTAGAAAGGGGAGAATTCCTCACTTTCGGGGGCCGTTGACGCCAGAATGATTGGCGGCGGTTTTCACGCTGGCTTGGGGACATAGCCCCATTATTAGAGAATCCCGCCGCTGATGTGCAGAGGGATCTGGGTGTCCTACTGTATGCATCACAAAAGGCAAGTAATTGGAAATGTGAAGAGAATGTTACAATTTATTGCGAGGGGTGAATATAGAAGTCGAGAGATTATGCGTCAGTTGTCCAGGGCATTAGTGAGACCATATTTCGAGTATTGTATACAGCATTGGTCACATTATTTTTGGAAGGCTGTAAATGCGTTGGAAGCGGTGAGGCGGTCTATCAGGATAATGCAATAAAACCGGGATTGGGTGGGTTGTCTGACGAGTAAAGACAGGACAGGCTAGGCTTCCTTCCACGGGAGTTTACATGAGTAAGAGGCGACTTGATGGAAACGTAAAAGATCCTGAGGGGTATTGACAGGGTGGATGAGGAGACAATGGGCAAAATTCTCCGACCCCACGCAGGGTCGGAGAATCGGCCGGCAGCGGCGTTAATCCCGCTCCCGCCGGGTTTTTAAATCTCCGACCGGCCAAAAACCGGCGTTGTGCAATTCCCGCCGGCGCCAGCTGTTTTCATTATATTTTTCTTTCACCAAATCTCCGGCCCGTTTGGGCCGAAGTCCCAAAAACAGAGTAGCTTTAAAACGGCGTCAACCATTGATGATGGTTGACGCCGTTCAGTGTCCGAGTGCGGGGGGGGGGGGGGGGTTGCGAGTGCGGGGGGGTGTTGCGAGTGCGGGGGGGGGGGGGGTTACGAGTGCGGGAGGGGTTGCGGGAGGGGGGTTGCGGCGTTGGGGGGGGTTGCGGCGTTGGGGGGGTTGCGGCGTTGGAGGGGGGGGTAGGGGTGGTGGGGAGGGGGGGTAGGGGTGGTGGGGAGGGGGGTAGGGGTGGTGGGGAGGGGGGGTAGGTGCGGTGGGGGGGGTAGGGGCGTTGGAGGGGTAGGGGTGGTGGGGGGGGTTGGGGGTAGCGGCGTGCAGAGAGGGGGGGGGCGACGGATGCCCGGGGCCAACGCACCGTCGCCCCCCCTCTGCACGCCGCTGCCCCCTACCCCAACCACCCCCCTCACCACCCCTACCCCCCTCCCCACCACCCCTACCCCCCTCCCCACCACCCCTACCCCCTCCAACGCCGCCCCCCAACTCTCGCAATGCCGCAACCCCCCCTCATCGCCGCAACCCCCCACCCTCAACGCCGCAACCCCCCACCCTCTCAACGCCGCAACCCCCCCTCGCAACCCCCCCCTCATCGCCGCAACCCCCCACCCTCAACGCCGCAACCCCCCACCCTCTCAACGCCGGGTCCCCCCCCCTCAACACAGGGTCCCCCACCCCCTCTCCTCTCAACGCCGGTACACACCCCCCCCCTCAACGCCAGTACCCACACCCCCCTCCCCCCTCCCCCTCCCTCTGAAGGCCGGTACCCCCCCCTCCCTCTGAAGGCCGGTACCCCCCCCCCCCCCTCTGAAGGCCGGTACCCACACACCCCCCCCCTCCCTCTGAAGGCTGGTACACACACCCCCCCTCCCTCTGAAGGCCAGTACCCATACACCCTCCCTCTCTCCTCCTCCCCCACTTCCTTCCTCCTCCCCTCCTTCCTTCCTCCCCCCCTTCCTTCCTCCTCCCCCCCCTTCTTTCCTCCACCCCCCCCTCTGAAGGCCGGCACCCTCACACCCCCCCTCTCTCCTCCTCTCCCCCTTCCTCCCTCCTCCCCTCCTTCCTTCCTCCCCCCCCTTCCTTCCTCCTCCCCCCCCTTCCTTCCTCCTCCCCCCCTTCCTTCCTCCACCCCCCCTCCCTCTGAAGGCCGGTACCCATACACCCCCCCTCTCTCCTCCTCCCCCCTTCCTTCCCCCTCCCCCCCTTCCTTCCTCCCCCCCTTCCTTCTTCCTCCCCCCCTTCCTTCCTCCTCCCCCCCCTTCCTTCCTCCTCCCCCCCCTTCCTTCCTCCGTTAGTGGGGGGGGGGGGTGCGGCGTTAGTGGGGGGGGTGCGGCGTTAGTGGGGGGGTGCGGCGTTGAGAGGGGGGGGTACCGGCGTTGAGGGGGGGGTTGTGGCATTGAGAGGGGGGGTACCGGCGTTGAGAGAGAGGGGGCCGGCGTTGGAGGGGGGTAGGGGTGGTGGGGAGGGGGGAGGGGGGAGGGGGCTAGGGGGAGGGGGCTAGGGGCGTTGGAGGGGGTAGGGGTGGTGAGGGGGTGGGGTGGTGAGGGGGTAGGGGTGGTGAGGGGGTAGGGGCGTTGGAGGGGGTAGGGGTGGTGAGGGGGGGTTGGGGTAGGGGGCAGCGGCGTGCAGAGGGGGCACCAATCTAAAACAGAGATTGTGGTAGTCGGTATTAGGGGTACTACGGTACCTAGGTTGGAGGTACCTGATGCTGTAAGATCATTGGTGAAGCCTGCCTGCTGGTTCCGCCCAGTAAGGCGGAGTATAAAAGTCTGTGTCTCCCCAGCTGCTGCATTCTGTACCTGCGCTGCTGGGGGAAACATCTAGTCCAATAAAGCCTTCAATTGTCCTACAATCTCGCTTTGGGAGTTATTGATCGTGCATCAGGGATGAGGCAAAATGTTTTCACTCGGAGAGCCGTGAGTCTTCAACTCTCTTCCTCAAGAGGCGGTGGAAGCTGAGTCTTTGAATACTTTTACGGCAGAACTAGATAGTTTCTCGGTGAGCAAGAGGGTCATAGGTTATTGGGGGTGGGCGGGATGCAGATTTGTGGTGAGCTTATTAAATGGTGGAGCAGGCTTGAGGGGCTGAATGGCCTACTCCTGCTGGTTGTTCGTTTATGGAGGCATTGGAGAGGGTGCTGTAAAGAATTACGAGGTTGCTTCCAAGCAGGAGGAACTTCAGTTCCATGGACAGATTGGCCACGCTGGGTGTGTTCTCTTCAGTGAAGAAACGTTTGAGAGGAGAATTATTGCAGGTATTCCAAATCATGAGTGATCCGGATTGGACGGAGAAGATGGCGAGAATCAATTTCCATTGGGGGAAGTATCACGAACCAAACAACACTGATTTAAAAACAATGGGCAGGATTCTCCGACCCCCCGGCGTCAATCCCGCCCCCGTCGTGTCCCAAATTCTCCGCCCCCCTGAGATTCGGCGGGGGCGGGAATCGCGCCGCGGCGATTCTCCAGCCCACGATGGGCCGTAGACCCGCCGCTGACAGGCTTTTCCAGCCGGCATGGATTAAACCACCGACCTGACCGGTGGGATTGGCGGCGCGGGCGGGCTCCGGAATCCTGGGGGGAGGGGGGGTGCGCAGGGCGATCTGACCCCGGGGGGGGGGGGGGGGTGCCCCCACGGTGGCCTGGCTCCCGATTGGGGCCCACCGATCAGTGGGCGGGCCTGTGCCGTGGGGGCACTCTTTTTCTTCCGCCTCCGTCATGGCATTCACCATGGCGGAGGCGGACGAGAACCCCTCCCCTGCGCATGCGCCGGTATGACATCAGCAGCCGCTGACGCTCCGCCGCACGCGCGGACGTACGCTGGCCGGCGAAGTCCTTTCGGCCCCGGCTGGCGTGGCGCCAAAGGCCGTTCACGCCAGCCGGCGGAGTGGGAACCATTCCGGCGTGGGCCTAGCCCGTCAATGTGAGGGCTTGGCCCCTAAAGGTGCGGAATTCGGGGCGGCCCGATGCCGGAGTGGTTCACGCCACTCCAACACGCTGGGACCCCCCGCCCCGCCGGGGAGGGGAGAATCCCGGCCTATGTATTTTTATTCAAACAAGAGCATACATAAACACATAATCATTCAAAAACATAACAGAGTCCCCACGGTTTGACATTTTTTCCCTGTTTTCTCCCTTTAACACCCCCCACCCCCCTAGCCGCTGGCAACAAACAGGTCCTCAAACAGGGACGAGAACAACCTCCATCTTTCCCAGAACCCCAGCTCTAAGCCCGAACGGTGAACTTAATCTTTTCCAATTGAGGGAATTCTGCTCCATGCCCCAGCCACGCCAATACCATCGGTGGCTCCACCGACCTCCACTCCAGTAGAATTTGCCGCCGGGCATTCAGAACGCCGAAGGCCACCTCGTCGGCCCCTCCCCTTCCAACAGCTCCGACACCCCAAAGATCGGCGACATCTCCGCCTCCACAATTTTCGATAATGCTTCAAATATTGGATCCCAGAACCGCACCCAATCTCGGACATGATGAAAACACGTGGGACATGATTTGTCGATACCCCTGCACATCTCTCACACTTGTCCTCTTCGCCCTGAAAGGAACCCAGTCATCTGTACCTGCGCCATGTGAGCCCTGTGCACCACCTTGAACTGTTCTCAACACTTATTTCTGATCTGAAATACACTTCCTGCAGGGCAGAGCTTGGCAGAGGCAGAACCAATCAGGGCTTTTGAAAAGGAAGTGGACGACTATCTGGATAAAATTACTGGGCTCCAGAGTGTGGGACCAGCTGTGTTGTCCTTGCCGGGAGCTAGCACAGACACAATGGGCCAAATGGCCTCCTTGTGTACTGCAGCTATTCTGTGATTTGATGACGTACATTATATCGAGGACACCTGGCACAGATGTCTGGAATGGGGTTTGATCCTACAACCTTCCCAGGAAGAGATTAGAACACTACCCACTGAGCCACAGTGAGCAAAGCTATTTGACGTACCGCTTCGGGCAGGATTAAGGCGCAGTCTGATACCATGCACTGTCAAAAAGTTTGCAAACACAGAAATTAATTTGGAGCTTGGCTTCCACAAACATGTTAAGCTATTACAGAAGTTTTAAATCAGGCTTTAGCAGTTGCCGCAAGCAACCTCAACTTCATTTGCATTGGCAATTTCATTGATGTTTCTAAGGGAATATTTGCAGGAACTAGGGGCGGGATTTTCCCCAACTTGGCGGGGCGGGGGGTCCCGGTGGGACGGAGTGGCGTGAACCACTCCGGCGTCGGGCCGCCCCAAAGGTGCGGAAGTCTATGCACCTTTAGGGGCCAAGCCCTCACATTGAGGGGCTAGGCCCGCGCCGGAGTGGTTCCCGCTCCGCCGGCTGGCGTGAACGGCCTTTGGCGCCCCGCCAGCCGGGGCCGAAAGGACTTCGCCGGCCGGTGTAAGTCTGCGCATGCGCCGGAGCGTCAGCGGCTGCTGATGTCATACCGGCGCACGCGCAGGGGAGGGGGTCTCTTCCACCTCCGCCATGGTGAAGACCATGGCGGAGGCGGAAGGAAAAGTGTGCCCCCACGGCACAGGCCCGCCCGCCGATCGGTGGGCCCCAATCGCGGGCCAGGCCACCGTGGGGGCACCCCCCCCTCCGGGGTCAGATCGGCACGCGCCCCCCCCAGGACACCGGCACCCTGCCCGCGCCGCCAATCCTGCCAGTCAGGTAGGTGTTTTGATTCCCGCCGGCGAGAGAGGCTTGACAGCGGCGGGAATTCGGCCCATCGCGGGCCACAGAATCGCCGCGGGGGACCCGCCGACCGGTGCGGCACGATTCCCGCCCCCGCCGAATCTCGGGAGGCGGAGAATTTGGGACACGGCAGGGGCGGGATTGACGCCGGCCCCGGGCGATTCTCCGACCCTCCCGTCGGGTACGGGAGAATCCCCCCCAGGTTTTTTTTTTGCCAGACAAAAGTCAAAAGCAGATGGAGACCATTGTATGAAAACAAGCTCGCTGAGTGCATTTATATAGCGCTCCAACACATCCCTCAGAAAAAACATGTCAAAGTACTTTTGTGTACAGCGAAGCCAATTGAATCATCGCCAAAAACTGCATTTTCGCACGGCTAGAGGCCATTAAAAACACCAGGTAATCAGGTCTGGTGATTTTGGATCAGCAGAGAGGACCACGCTGTCACACCTTCTGAAAGATGGCAGCTCAGACAAGGTAACACTCCCCCAGTACTGCATCAGAGTGTCTGCCTTGGCTATAGATCAAATCGTTGCAGGTTTCAGGGACTTAAGCACAAGGTCACTGCTGTTGTTGCGTGTTGTCTTCTGGGTGAAACATTAAACCAATGCCACCTTGGATTGGATTTGTTTATTGTCACGTGTACCGAGGTACAGTGAAAAGTATTTTTCTGCGAGGAGCTCAACAGATCATTAAGTACATGAAAATAAAATAAAATACATACTGGACAACACAAGGTACACATGTAACTACATAAACACCGGCATCGGGTGAAGCATACAGGGGTGTAGTATTAATCAGGTCAGTCCATAAGACGGTTGTTTAGAAGTCTGGTAACAGCGGGGAAGAAGCTGTTTTTGAATTTGTTCGTGCGTGTTCTCAAGACTTCTGTATCTCCTGTCCGATGAATTTGGAAGAGTGAGTAAGCCGGGTGGGAGGGGTCTGTGATTACGCTGCCCGCTTTCCCCAGGCAGCGGGAGGTGTAGATGGAGTCAATGGATGGGAGGCAGGTTCGTGTGATGGACTGGGCGGTGTTCACGACTCTCTGAAGTTTCTTGCGGTTGTATCAGCCGGGTGTCAAAGGTCCCGCATCAGTATTTTGAGACAGAGCAGGGGAATTCACCCCCATGTCCTGGCACACACATATCCCTCCATCGACGTCACTGAAAAAATAGGAGACCTGACCATTATCATGTTGGTGTTTCTGGGATCTTTCTGTGCTCCATTTGAATGTCGTTTTCCCTCTTTGCAACACTGGCTACACTTCAGAAGATGGCGGAAAAACATGTTGTTCAGAAGTATTTCATTGGTTCCAATGCTCTTTGGGATGTTCCAAGGCTGTGACGTTCTTTCCCACAAGACCTAGCAGAAGGAACCTCACTCCTAGTTTTGTTTTTCTGTGTGTGTTATCCGCTGGTTTGACCCCACTGAATCCTGTGGTTTTGGAGGTTTGCAAAGGGGCGATGAAGCATGTCCAAGCAAGCAGCCCAGTCAGCACCGAACCAGGATTGACTTTGGCCCCTGGGAGAGTTGCATTTGTAAACCACTACCCTCTTTGCATCTCCAACTGGATCCTGCTTACAACACGTTCCGAGCAACTTGAAGTCAATTCTGTTGCAAGTTAAACAACTTCTGCGTTGCTTTGGGATTCAGGAAACTGAAAAGCTCTCTCTTTTTGTGAAAAACAAGAGGGTCACATGCACCGAAGCGAACGCAGGCTTTAAAACAACGCGCAATACGCCTCACTTACAGCCTGGCGTAATCTCCCTCAACTGCTCTCTCTTTCCACCAAGTAACACACACAGGCAAACTGGAGCACCAGCTCCACAGTTCCTGCTACTTATGCTGCAGTGAAATTCATCCAGCACTGTGCTCTAAACAAACCCCAATCATCTTTCAAATCTGCTTTTCCTCATTCCACTTCTCGGTTTCAACTAAACCTTACTCTGCAGATTTTTCTGTTCAACATTCAGCAGAATGGGAGTTTTCCAAAATCTGACAAAAAACCCCCAGGCCAGGTCAGAATAGAGCGACACGTCATTTTAAACAGCCAGCTCTCAATATCGGGGGATCTTGGAGGATCCTGGTCGGCCGTTGGGGTTGGGTTTCCCATTTGGCGTTTGACCATTCTGGAAACAGAATAAAATGGTCTTCGAGGCCCTCCAAGGATTTGGCTGGTAATTACACAATTCCATGTGCAAGGAATCGTAGGATGATCACAGCAGAGAAGGAGCTCATTCAGACAATCGAGTCCAAGTTGGCTCTCCACAAGAGCAACGTGACTATTGGCCCTCCCCTTCCCTTTCCCCACAGCCCTGTAACTATCTTTTGCCAATCATTTGAAACCTGTTCCCTCTGCTTCATGATACTTCCCTCAATGAGAACAGTTTCTCTTTCTCTACTCTCTCTCGACCGCTCATGATTTGAACACCTCGCTCAAATCTCCTCTCAATCTTCCCTTCTCCAATGGTGATCAACAACCATCTTATTGTGTTGATATGCATAACTGTCAATACACAAGGGGTTAATGTAGATACACTAGGACACTGTAAATACACAAGGGGTTAATGTGAACACACTACACCTAGCTAGACACTAGAGGGAGCACCAGAGACATGACACACAGACAGTCAACCAATAGGTCAGTAAGATAGGACACGACCAATGGGCATTCACAGCACACACAGAGGTGACACTACCACAGGAGGGCATTACACCAACCCACATATAAGGACACAGCACACATGATCTTCCTCTTTCCAGTGGAGACACTCAGTGTGTACACAGGGTTGATTTGAAACACATCACACCCACCGCGTGGATTGTAGCAGACTGGTTCGTCAGTCTGAGTAGCTATAGCAGGGTTAACAGGAGAGTCGAATCCAAGTAGGAGAATTGTTAACAGTTTAATAAACGTGTTAAAGCTATCTCCAAGTCAGAACCTTCCTTTGTCAGAGTGCACATCAAGGAAGCAGCTTATGCTACGTCAAGAGCGTAACAAAACACTTATAGAGGTCTATAAAATAATGAGGGGCGTAGATAAGGTAGATAGTCAACATCTTTTCCCAAAGGTAGAGGAGTCTAGAACTAGAGGGCATAGGTTTAAGGTGAGAAGGGAGAAACACAAAACAGACCGGAGGGAAAATGTTTTCACACAGAGGGTGGTGAGCATTTGGAACGAGCTGCCAGAGGCAGTGATAGAGGCGGGTACAATTTTTTCCTTTAAAAAACAGTTAAACAGTTGCATGGGCAGGGTGGGTATAGAGGGACAAAGAACAAAGAAAAGTACAGCACAGGAACAGGCCCTTCGGCCCTCCAAGCCTGTGCAGACCACACTGCCCGTCTAAACTAAAATCTTCTACACTTCCTGGGTCCGTATCCCTCTATTCCCATCCTATCTATCACTAAGCTTGTCTCACTTGCCTGCATTTGGACATGGGCAGGGTGGGTATGGAGGAACATGGGACAAATGCAGGCAAGTGGGTCTAGCTTAACGATAGAAGCTGGGCGGCATGGACCAGCTGGGTCAAAGGGCCTTTTTCCATGCTGTAAACATCTATTAATCTCTGACTCTAACCCCAGCGCCGCCTCTTTATCCATGTTACTGAAGTCCATCATCGCTGGAACCAATCTAGTGATCCTTTTTTCTGCAGCCTCTCCAAAGCCTTCATGATCTCCTGAACGAGCTGCATAATAATAATCTTTATTAGTGTCACAAGTAGGCTTACATTAACACTGCAATGAAGTTACTGTGAAAAGCCCCTAGTCGCCACATTCCGGCGCCAGTTCGGGTACACAGAGGGAGAATTCAGAACGTCCAATTCACCTAACAGCACGTCTTTTGGGACATGTGGGAGGAAACCGGAGCACCCGGAGGAAACCCACGCAGACACAGGGAGAACGTGCAGACTCCATACAGACAGTGACCCAAGACGGGAATCAAACCTGGGACCCATAAGACCATAAGACATAGGAGCAGAATTAGGCCACTCGGCCCATCGAGTCTGCTCCGCCATTCAATCATGGCTGATATTTTCTCATCCCCCATTCTCCTGCCTTCTCCCCATAACCCCTGATCCTGAACCCCTGACCCCTGAACCCCTGACCCTGGAGCTGTGAAACAACAGTGCTAACCATTATGCTACCACACTGGGCACGATGTGCTGTATGGGTTGCGTCGAGTTAACTGATTCCAACCAGTTTGACCCGGCAGCAGTTGAAGTGCCCTCCTGGTGCCCCATGGTGGGGGCAGCAATCAGCAATTACGCCCATTATCCCTACTGAACCCCATCGGACAGTTTATGTCCACAGATGTCAGGGGCTGAATTCTCCGATCCCCCGCGATGGGCTGAAGTCCCGCCACTGACAGGCCTCTCCCGCCAGCGTGGTTTAAACCACCTACTTGACCGGCGGGATTGGCGGCGCGGGTGGGCGCCGGGGTCCTGACGTTAGTAACGTCAGCGCGGGGCGATCCGACCCCGGGGGGGTATCCCCACGGTGGCCTGGCCCGCGATCGGGGCCTACCGATTGGCGGATGAGCTTGTGCCGTGGGGGCACTCTTTTTCTTCTGCCTCCGCCACGGCCTCCACCATGGCCGGGGCGGAAGAGTCCCCCTCCCCTGCGCATGCGCCGGTATGACGTCAGCAGCTGCTGACGCTCCGGCACATGCGTGGACTTACGCCGACCGGCGAAGTCCTTTCGGCTCCTGCTGGCATGGTGCCAAAGGCCGTTCACGCCAGCCGTCGGAGCGGGAACCACTCCGGCGTGGGCCTAGCCCCTCAATGTGAGGGCTTGGCCCCTAAAGGTGCGGAGAATAAAGGTGCGGACAATTCCGCACCTTTGGGACGGCCCAACGCCAGAGTGGTTCACGCCACTCCGACATGCCGGGATCCCCCGCCCCGCCGGGTAGGGGAGAATCCTGGCCCAGATGTGGACACAATTGCTTGTGGTGCCTTTTGTGATCAGCAACCTCGGCGGGAAGGGGGGGACGGGGCGGGGGGGGGGGGGGGGGGCGATAAAGCAGGGTGAAAAGAATAAAAAAGAAATATAAACAGATCAGGAAAGGTAGACAGCCAACAGGAAGCATTGTAAAATTTAAAACAATATCACGTGTTGGAGTAATTTTGTTTGCCTTACAAAGGGCAGGATAGGGCTCTGTATTTTTTCCTGGTTTTGTAATGGTTGTCCTTACAGGAGTGGTGCGCTGATGCAATTCATACTGGATCGTTTGTGCAGAAAACAATCTCCTGACCTCAGCTGAGCCGTTTCTTCATTTCCCAATAATATTATGCAGAAGGGCAGCTCCAACTGAGAATAGAAAGCGAAAACAGCAGAAGAGAGAGGGAGCGAGAGAGAGAGAGAGGCTGAAAAGGAGAGGGAGGGAGAAAGAGAAACAGCGAGGCATGGAGGGAAAGAAAAAGCAAGGCAGAGAAAAGTGAGGAAGAAAGGTGGAGAGATATAAGAAAGAAGGAGAAAGAGAGGGGGATAGTGAGGGAGAGCGAGAGAGAGAGTGGGGACGTGAGATAGCGGAAGGGACAGAGAGAGAGAGAAAGGTATCCAGAAAGTCAGGAATAAAGAGGGAGAGATTTAGAAGGAGGAAGGGGAAGGAGGTGAGTGAAAGGAGACAGAATAAGGGAGAAAGAGAAATGGAGAGAAAGGAGAGAAAAAGAGGTTGAGTGAGAGAGATATTGGAATTTAAGCAGGGGTTGTCCCAGTCTACTGCAGTGATCAACAGAACTCTGGAGAAGAAGCATTTCACCTGAGGAAGGAGCAGTGCTCCGAAAGCTAGTGTTTGAAACAAACATGTTGGACTTTAACCTGGTGTTGTAAGACTTCTAACAATGAGTGAGACAGAGGATGTGATCTAATGGCTGCACGCGCCGAGGAGGCGGTTTGGTCATGGGAGAGTCCGGATCGGAAACCGTGGCAGACGCCGATTGGCTTCCTATCTAACCGGCCTGCTCCCACTGGATCCCGTTGCGATGTGGCTAGAAACCAATAATCACAAATTAACGTCAATCTTTATCCCATTAATGGGAATTACGCCGCCATCTGACAGCCTCCCCTAATCTAACCGGCTCCCCACGGTCACATGGGCTGCGGGCATCGGAAGAGGTGAGGAGACATCTTGGAAAATGGGCAGTCAACGGGGGTCAGCCCCCATTTGTCCAAAGAACAAAGAAAAGTACAGCACAGGAACAGGCCCTTCGGCCCTCCAAGCCCGTGCCGACCATGCTGCCCGTCTAAACTAAAATCTTCGTCACTTCCTGGGTCCGTATCCTTCTATTCCCATCCTATCCATGTATTTGTCAAAAGAACAAGGAAAAGTACAAAAAAGTATATTGCTGGGGGGGGGGGGGTCACCCCGGGCTCAGGGAGGGAGAGCTCGGGGCTCAGCGCTCGTCTGACATGCCACCCTCGCCCCCTCCGGATACCAGGGGCAGCTTCAGCTTCTGCCTGTCCATCCCACTGAATGCCCCCAGGGCAGAGGGCCGTCCGTGGTAATGGGCCATCGTATTAACTGCACGGCTGAAGGTTACCGCTAATGGGACAATGTTAGTAACGTCAGCACTTCACTACTCCCAGTAGATTCCCGTGGGTATCCGTGCCACGTGGGAAAGGTGGGTGTTGCTGCCTACCATGCCAATCAGACTGGGAGGCCTGGACAATTTTCCTGAACACTGGAGGCTGCACAATCGCAGGGAGAGCAATCAACAATCGAACACTGGGCAGCAGCGCCGGAGACACTCCTGTCACCAGAAGGATGGGTATGTGGATCGGGGGGAGGGGGGGTCAGGAAGGTACCCAAGCCCAGTCCCAGTGTCGATCCCAGTATGGGGGTCTGGGATCCGGTGCCCAGGGGCTGTTGCTGTGGCCGGGGTGCGAGGGCAGGATGGGGTCTCCCAGTCCAGGCAACTCGTTGAATGGCACCCTGAGAGCTGGCAGGGAATGTAAGGATTGGGGGGATCTCTAGGATCCCGGGGTGGAAGCCATAACTGACAGCCAGTCTCTTGCCCCCTCCAATTCCTGGCTGATGTTGTGGACCCCGCAGCAGCTGCCCTCATGGTCCGGTTGGCATTTCAGGCGGCCGGACGCCAGAGAAGGCAGTGGTGCGTCGACTGAAGCTCAAGGCAGCAGCCCATGTGTAGGGCCCAGCCCCACCCTGAGGACACAGCCGCCCATCAGGCCAAGGAGGGACCCAGAGGGGGAGGTTGGCAATGGGCCAAGGTGTCCAGGTGTTGCTGGTTATTTGAAGAGATGTCGGACAGCGTGTGCCACAGGAGACTCCGCCTGTGCCATGTTCTCGCGGACTTGGCACCACCTGGAGGAGGAGGATACCTGCTCCTGATGGCCGTCAAGGTCATCGCAGCCCTGAACGTTCCTGCCAGCCCTGAACGTTCCTGCCAGCCCTGAATGTTTACGCCTCAGATACATTCCAGAATTCAAGTGGGGAGTTGTGTGGCATTTCCCAACCAGCAGCCCAATACGTGCATTGAGATACCCTCAATTACGACTCAGGAGAGAAGATTGATAATTCAAAGGCTTTAATTACCAGAGAACCGGACAGCTGCCGAGAAGTGTGCTCACAGCACGCTGCCCAGTGAGCATCACCTTATATACAGTTTACTGGGGGCGGAGCCATAGGTTGAGTCCCCCAGGGTTCCAAGCCCGGTCTTAAAGGGCCAATGTATTAAAGGCAAGGTACAATTACAGCAGTTATACCGACACCATTCATCACATGCATTAACAGATGCCCTGTTTGCTCAGACAGTTGACCATATAAACTTTGACCTGGACCAAGCCCATCAAGACCCTCCACCATCGCCGGGATGCCCCAGGTTCAGGGGGTAAGAGATGGCACGCATGTCGCCTTGCGTGCACTGGGCGGTCTGGTAGGGCCCTTCAATAAGAGGAAGGGGTTCCACTCCCTGAACATCCAACTTGTGTGTGACCACCACATGAAGATCATGCACGTGTGTGCAAGCTTCTCAGGGAGTGTGCACGACAGCTACATCCTGGGGCACTCAGAGAGCCCGGCACCTTCAAGGGGCGGTTGGCTCTTGCAGGGTACCTGCTGAGGACCTGGCTAATGTCGTCAGTATAGAGGCCGGAGACTGATGCGGAGACTCGATATAACGAGGCGCACAGAATTCTTTCCTCACAGAATTTACAGTGCAGAAGGAGGTCATTCTGCCCATCGAGTCTGCACCAGCCCTTGGAAAGAGCTACCCACTTAATCCCTAATCTCCACCCTACCCCCAAACCCAGTAACCTCACCTAACCTTTCTCTTTGGACACTAAGGGCAGTTTTAGCGTGGCCAATCCACCTAACCTGCACATCTATGGACTGTGGGAGGAAACCGGATCACCCGGAGGAAACCCACGCAGACACGGGGAGGACGTGCAGACTCCGCATAGACAGTGACCCAAACCGGGAATCGAACCTGGGACCCTGGAGCTGTGAGGCGACAGTGCTAACCACTGTGCTACCGTGCTGACCGATAGGTAAAGTCAACATAATCCCAGATGACCATAGGCTGCTTTCCCCTTTGAGTGGGGAGAGATGACTGGTGATGATTTAACCTGAGGATCACCACATCGGACTGCTGAAAATGTGCTTCCGAAGCCTGGACCGCTCTGATGGTGCCCTGCCTTACACCCTTCGGAGGGTCCCCCACTTTGTGGTGGGCTGCTGTGCCCTCCACAATCTGGCACAGGAGCGGGGCAATGAACTGGAGGTGGAGGAGGAGGAACATGCAGCCTCATCAAAGGCGGACGAAGAGGAACCGGAACAGGAAAGTCTGGAGTACGAGCCCGAGGAGGACCCGTGGGAAGAGCCGGGGGGGGGGGGGGGGGGGGGGGCGGAGGACAGGCAGCGGCGAGGGTCCAGCAAGCCCGGAGGACCAGGGAGGCCCTCATCCTCGCCCACTTCTCATAGGATGTGTCTTCATCCATCATCTCACACCCTCTCCCCATCCTATCCACCGCCCCCCTCCTCCCACCCAATACGCCACTCCCTCCCCCATCCCTCTCCACCCATCCACCCACCCACCCAGCCATCACCCCACCCCCATCGCCCTATTCCACCCCACCAGGGTCTGTGTTACGTCACTACAGTGTGATGGGCCTGTCAGTGGGTCAATACACAAGGCAGGAGTGTGATGATAACTCACTGTGTGCTGAGCTCTGCTACTCCTCAATCTATGCCATAGTCTGACTCCTGTCTGTCTGCTGACAGCGCGCTCACACCCATCACCTGCACGTGGTGTGCCTCCAGGGGGTAGGGGAGGGTGGTGGGGGGTGGGTGTCCACATCTGGGACCCCTCCCCCCGATGCCCTCTCAGTGATCCTCAATCTTCCCAGCCTTCCGTGCTCTGCCACTACATCTCGGTGTGTCCCCAGGAGGCACGTTAGAGAGGCTTACCCCGTCCTGTGGCCTTTGATGCACCTGGCGGGCGTCCTCCGGAGGGCATGGGGCCGGAGGGGCCCCGACTGACTTGCTGGTGGCACATGCCTCGGCGTGCCATCCTGTTCTGCCCACTGACCCCGGGATGCACCTTTGTCAGGAGGGGTGAATTCCGGATAGCTAGTGACCCCTGTCATCTCCCTGTAGGGGGGGAGGCTCCTGGTCGACCTCCAGTGCCCCCCCCCCCCCCGCCCCCCCCCCCCCCCCCCCCGGGTCAGTACCTGTAGGGCCCTGGGGGTCACCTTGGGATGGAGGGGCAGCTGGAGTGAGCTCCATTGGCCCCAGCATTGTCAGCCCTGGCGGTTCCCCATTACCTGCACCATGGTGTCAATGCCCTCAGCGATGTCCCTCTGTGACTGGGCGACGCTCTGCAGCGCCCTGGCAATGTTCACCTACATCTGGGACACGCTCCGCAGCGGCCCGGCAAGGTCCACCTGTCAGGGACATGCCCCCCAGTGACCGGGCCATGTTGTCAAGGCCCTCAGCCATGGCTGTCACTGACTGAGCATCGCCTTGGACATCTCCACTCATGTTGCTGATGTCGTGCTGCAGGCTCTCCACTGCGGTCGCCAACCGAGCAGTGTTGGTCTCGGTGCCACGTACTGCTGGTGCCATCTCTTGCGCCCATAGCCTTTGGAACTCGTCCAATTGACTATGGACCTGCTGGGGTGTCGCTGATATCCCCCTCTGAATCTCACGGCCGCTCCCTATCACCTGCATCAGCTCCGGGATAGCCTTATCTAGCGAAATGAAATAAAATGAAAATCGCTTATCGTTTATTTGGGGGCAGCAGGGTAGCATGGTGGTTAGCATAAATGCTTCACAGCTCCAGGGTCCCAGGTTCGATTCCCGGCTGGGTCACTGTCTGTGTGGAGTCTGCACGTCCTCCCCCTGTGTGCGTGGGTTTCCTCCGGGTGCTCCGGTTTCCTCCCACAGTCCAAAGATGTGCGGGTTAGGTGGATTGTCCATGCTAAATTACCCGTAGTGTCCTAATAAAAGTAAGGTTAAGGGGGGGGGTTGTTGGGTTACGGGTATAGGGTGGATACGTGGGTTTGAGTAGGGTGATCATGGCTCGGCACAACATTGAGGGCAGAAGGGCCTGTTCTGTGCTGTACTGTTCTATGTCACAAGTAGGCTTCAAATGAAGTTACTGTGAAAAGCCCCTAGTCGCCACATTCCGGTGCCAGTTCAGGGAGGCTGGTACGGGAATTGAACCCTCGTTGCTGGCCTGCTTTCAAAGCCAGCTATTTAGCCCTGTGCTAAACCAGCCCCTAACTGGGGCTAGGACCCAGGGACTGGGACCCAGGGACTGGGACCCAGTCCGTAACTGGGACTGGAACCCAGACTGGTACCGAGCTGGATCCTGGGATTCGCCTCCGACTGCTGACCTCCTTGGACATTCCTGCCTCCACCTGATGTGCATCAGCAACCGTGTGGTGCTCACCAGATGGTGCCCCAGATGCCTGTCCACCACATTCACCCACTGAGGTGTGTGCGTCTGCGCTGGTGGAGGGTGGGGGTGACACCTCGATGGTGGGATCCTCGGAGCTCCATTCCGAGGTGTTCACTTGGATGGGCCGGCACCATTGGAGGGGGATCCTGCGGGAGAGTGCACTTGTGGCCAGTGGGAGGGGAGGATCAATATGTTTGGTATGAACAACAGGCCATCTGGGTGGGGGCCGGTGGATGCTCAACTCTGCGGCGTGGGCCAATCTCAATATCGTTGACCGATCTGTTCTCGGCCCTCGACAACGTCCCCTGCAGGGATAGAGGGACGGCATTGTGAGCTGCACACTTCATGCACCGTGGGGCGGGGGGTGGGGGAGCTGTGGCGGGGGGCGGTGGGGGTCTATGCAGGGGACAGGCGTCGGCACTGCTGGGCAGGGTGGGATGCGCAGTGGGTGCTAGGGTGTGCTGGGGGGGGGGATACGGTTCCAACCATGGGGGGGGGGGGGGTGCCGTTGAAGGGGCAGAGAGTGGTAGGTGGGGCCGGTGCCAGGGGATCGATGCCAACTCGCCCGTGCGACCCGGGTGGAGCTTCTTGCGGCACTGGGTGGCGCTCCTCCGGTGACACTCCCCGCCCTGTCACCCACTGCCACTGCTTCCCAGGCGGCACTGCCTGCCCTGTGTCTGACCCTCCAACCCCCTCGAGGGAACATGGCGTCCTGCCTGAACTCCACCGCGTCCGGCAGTCTGGCCAGGTTGGCATCTCTGAATCGTGGGGTTTGTCTGCGCGGTGGCATGGCCGCGTGCTGTCTGGGGTTTGTTCTGTGGGATCGAGCTGATCCCCCTCGTTAGCGGTGAGCTGGCAAGCGCGGTCCCAGCCAATCAGCCGGTGGGATAGTCTTTGCCAGTGTGAAGTCTGAGGGGCATCATTAAGTGTCCTAATTAACGTTAGATACCGTCGACGACATTCTGGGTTGGCCGTCGGAAAACACTGTTTTTCTCACTCGCTGGGTGTGATCTAACGGACTAGTTTCTAAGTGTGGTAGCGAGCGGTAAGAGCCGGTGTTTTCCTACGGCCAACTGCTCGCTACCACACTTAGAAACTAGTCCGTTAGATCACACCCAGCGAGTGAGAAAAACAGATAACGATAGGCAAAGATAGAGACAGGAAGAAGAACCTCATTCAGCTTGCTTCCAGGTGGAAATTAGAAGCAAATATGATTGATTTTGGAACAAAATGCAAGGGTGCCTGAGATAGCCCCAGGGACCTGAGTTCAATTCCGGCTTGGGTCACTGTCTGTGTGGAGTCTGTATGTTTTCCCCGTGTGTGCGTGGGTTTCATCCGGGTGCTCCGGTTTCCTCCCACAGTCCAAAGATGTACAGTTGCTCTTTCGTATCCAAAAGGTTAGGTGGGGCTAAAGGGGATGGGACAGGGATGTGGACCTGGAGGGGGTGCTCCTTCGTAGGGTCATCATAGACCTGATGGGTCGAATGGCCTCCTTCTGCACTGTAGGGTTTCTATGACTTCTGACTCCATACTGGGGCAGGTGACGTTCAGAATTTCTGTGGCAGCCTGAAACTATAGGCCTGCTTGATGTGTTAACGAGAATAATGACTTTTGGGACATTTCTATGAAATTTGTCAGCATTTCTATTGAATTGGAGCTGACCCTGGGCCACCACATTTTTGTGGATTGCAGCAGCAGTCCTCAAAGCAACTGGGAACAGTCGTCCACAATAGGTGAAGTGAATTTTATGTTGGAGTTGTGGGAGAACCAGGTTATCTCTTCCCAGCTGCACAATGTTCTTTCCTGATTACTTTCACCAACTACCCACCGATGAGTCCTGAGGCCCAGATGTGTCCGAACCTTGGGCCTGTATCTTCTGGCTGCAGAATCACCAACGTGCTCCCTACACAAGGCCCAAAATGGACCAAGACAAACTTTGACATCCCATGGCCTCATTATCAGGCCCCTTCTTGCTTATAAAACCTCAAATAATTTCAAATTATCTGCTCTTCTTTGATTCTCTCTTCCAGCTATGTCTGTTTATCTCTCGGGAGGAGAGGGATAAGATCAGGTTCGGCTACGGTATCCTCTTCTGCTTGGATTTGTGTGAAGAATGGTGTGGCAACTGAGGTAGCGGAGGATGCCCTCCACCCCCAGGGACAGGATCCATTCGCCTGGGCCTTCACTTGCCTCACAAATTGCAGATAAACTAAACTCTGCATTTATATAACGGCTTTAACATTAAGGGCAAGGCATGTCACAGCAACATTATCAAGCAAAGGTTTGACATCGAACCACAAAAAGAGATATTTGGACATGCAATTAAAAGGTTGGTCAAAGAGGTAAGAATATCTTGAAGGAGGAGAGAGAGATGGAGGAGTTTTGGGAGGGATAAGGACCTAGGCAGCTGAAGACTCAGCCACCAGCGGTGACGTGACGAAGACTGGACAAGACTGGAGGAGCGCCGAGATCGCGGATGATTCTGAGGTGACCGTGCATCGTCTTCGACTGGAAAGGGTAAACTTTCAGCCATGGGCCTGCAGACTGGCCGTTGATGGCCCTCAAAACGATGGGTGAGACGGTCCTTAATGTTGTAAACTCCTCAAAAACGCTCATTCTTTTCCCCTATTGTGCAGCTCGAGTTAGAACCAGAATAAACAGGACATTCCTGTTGACAAACATCACGTATATCCGGAACTTAGTACGAAGGCAATAGCCTGTTTATTCCAGTGAAAATAGCTGCGGATAAATGTAGAGTCAGCATCTGTAAATAATAAACATCCTCAGAGACAATCTGAATAATGGAAACACTGGGATGCTGGATGACGCCGTGTTTAGACTGTCAGTCTCTCCCTGGTTGGGTTTGGGGTCAGAAACTCCCCCACTTATGTGAGCTGAGTAATTTTTACGGGTCCCAAGTTTGGGATTGAAACGGGCCCTCAACACAAGGGCCACTGCTCCTCCCAAAGTAAACGAGGACCGTATTAAAGGATCATCCCTGTTGCAGTGGAGGAAATTAGGCAATCAATTTGTGCAGAATGACTCCTGCACGCAGCAATGATAATAACTGGATCATCTGCTTTTAATAACTGGTTGAGGGATAAATATTGGTCAGGACACTGGGTATGGAGGGATTGAAGATAATTTCTGGATTAAGCAAGATCCAACGATGTGGAGCAGCTCCTGAACAAGTTGCTTGGATGACGCAACGAGACATGGAGCTAATGGTGGTTGTGAGCAGGGGTTGGGGGCGAGGGGGGGGAGCTGGGGGCAGCAGGAATGGGGGGGAGGTGGGGGCTGGGGGTGTGGACAAGAACAGCAGCTACAGTCGTCCCGCTGTTCACTTGGCACATGTTCACTCACCCACAATTTGACATTGGACAGGCACGAGGAGGTTGGGTGGGTTGGTAGGGGCGGCATGGAAGCACAGTGGTTAGCACTGTTGCTTCACAGCGCCAGGGACCCAGGATCGATTCCTGGCTTGGGTCACTGTCTGTGCGGAGTCTGCACGTTCTCTCCCCGTGTCTGCGTGGGTTTCCTCCGGGTGCTCCGGTTTCCTCCCACAAATCCCGAAAGACGTGCTGTCAGGTGAATTAGACATTCTGAATTCTCCCTCTGTGTACCCGAACAGGCACCGGAATGTGGCGACTAGGGGCTTTTCACAGTAACTTCATAGCAGTGTTAATGTAAGCCTGCTTGTGACAATAAAGATTATTATTATTATTATTGTCGGATTGTGAGGAAGAGGAAAATCCAGGTGTGATCAGCATGGACAATGGAAATCTGACACATCCGACATCGAGAAGCTGTTAGCAGAGGGAGGAGGGGCTTTGTGTATATGTTTACATGTTCCCGACATAATTCCCCCAATCTATCTCCCTGCTAAACAGGTTTCCTGCCTCTCCCAGGAGATCAGATGCTTTTGGTTGGGGTTGGAAGTGCCTATATTGCCACGCACAAGGCTTCGCCATTGGGTAGGACAGGCAGAATGGGACAAAGGCTATCTTCCTGCAGTAAGTGGGCGGAATCGCTGGATAGCGATCCGGAATGAGAACCCAGGTTGATTTGTCTTTTAACTCAGGCGAGAAAACCGGTGTGAAGCCCGTGGTAGAGGTTGAGTAGGTTGGGCCTGTGCTCATTGGAGTTTAGAAGATTAACCGTACACTCCTGTATGCTTCACCCGATACCAGTGTCTATGTATTTATATTGTGTACCTTGTGTTGCCTTATTATGCATTTTCTTTTTCTTTTCTTTTCTTTTCATCTACTAAATGACCTGTTTGAGCTGCACGTATAAAAATACTTTTCACTGTACCTCGGTTCAGATGACAATAAACAAATCCAAATCCTTATTTTTTTTTTTATAAATTTAGATTAGCCAATTATTTTTTCCAATTAAGGGGCAATTTAGCGTGGCCAATCCACCTACTCTGCACATTTTTGGGTTGCGGGGGCGAAACCCACGCAGACACGGGGAGAACATGCAAACTCCACACGGACAGTGACCCAGAGCCGGGATCGCACCTGGGACCTCAGCGTCATGAGGCGGTTGTGCTAACCACTAGGCCACCGTGCTGCCCTATCCAAATCCTTATTGAGACATATCAGATTCTCAGGTGGGTTGACAGGCAGGTATTGAGAGGATGCTTCCCCTGGTGGGAGAGTCTGGGACCAGAGGGCAGAATCTCAGAGTAAGGGATGGTCCATTTAAGACGGAGATGAGGAGGAATCTCTTCTCTCAGAGGGTAGAGAATCTGTGGAATTCTTCACCACAGAGAGCTGTAGGGGCCGGGTCGTTAAGTGTGTTCAAGGCTGAGAGAGACAGATTTTTAATCAGTGAAGGAATCGGGGGTTATGGGGATAAGGTGGGAAAGCGGATTTGTGGATTATATTACATTAGTCATGATCAGTCAATAGCGGAGCTGACTAGATGGGCTGAATGGCCTAGATTGGCATTGCCAGGGAGAAGTTACAGGGCATTGCCGGCCATGCCCCTCAGCACCCAGGGGTTATACTTACCCCTGCGCCCCCAGTGTGGTCATCATGACTGAGTTTCATTTGTGAAAACCAGTAGCGATTCACGTCAGCAGGGACGTCACGGCAACTGGGTGGGAGGGTAAAGCATGAGGGAGCATTATGGCATCAAGGCTAATGATGACCATGAAACTATTGTCGATTGTTGTAAAAACCCATCTGGTTCAGTAATGTTCTTTAGGGAAGGAAATCTGCTGTCCTTACCCGGTCTGGCCTACATGTGACTCCAGACCCACAGTGATGTGGTTGTCCCATAACGGCATGAAATGGGCAAGAAATGCTGATCCACCCAGCGACGCCCGCATCCCATAAATGATTCAAAAAAGTCTCAAACCAATATCGTGCTGGCACAAATCCCGTTTTTGCCCTCACGTGAGATTTAGCGGCCATTCTGGGATTTGTGCCTGGGCTAGCATGGTCGCGGGATTGTGGCATTATTTCTCTCGCCCAGAGGCTTTGCGGTAGAGACGTAGAATCTCTACAGTGCAGGAGGAAGCCATTCGGTCCATCGAGTCTGCACCGACTCTCTGAAAGAGCACCCTACCTCGGCTAACGCCCCCCCCCCCCCCGCCTTATTCCCGCAACCCCTCCTAACCTGCACATCTTTGGAGTGTGGGAGGAAACCGGAGCACCCGGAGGAAACCCACGCAGACACGGGGGAGAACGTGCTGACTCTGCACCGACGGTCACCCGAGGCTGGAATTGAGCCCGGGTCCCTGGCGCTGTGAGGCAGCAGTGCCAACCTCTGCACCACCGTGCCACCCATTACTGTGGCATCCATGCGACCAGCATGGACAGGAGAGTGCGCTCTGTACAACTCTCTGGCTATTCGACCGGGGAGGGAGTCACAGCGCCGTCTTTTCTGCCAGGGGGGTCAATTTGAACTTAACTTGCCCTTTCCAAAGCTGACCGGGTTCAACACTCCAACGAAGCCATCAGAGGGAATGTAAAACCGCCCGGCCTGGTAGGGTTCGTGTGGGGTTAGCTTGGTTGAAATTGCCCCTTGCCAGCTTGCCCGCCGTGGGTCATTCACTTATTGCACCGACTGCCTCAGTTCGCTGATTAGATCCTAAGGCAGACCAATTTGAATAAAAGGACTTCAAGCTTTCCAGCTATTCCTGTTTGTCAGTGAGGTCTGTAATGAGGACCGTTGAAGGCAGTGGCGTCAGTCTGGAGTTCCTGATGCCTCCCGTTTATTTTGCTGTTTGAGTGGATAAGGATATCAGTGCAGATTGCCCAGGCACGCTCGCTTAATCAGAGAGTGGAAGAAGGAAAAAAAAAATGGAAAAACTCAGAACGCTGCTCGTTCTCCTGATGGCAAAGCAGACGAGGAAATAAATTCCTTGGCGTGAGCTGTCATCGTGGCCATTTCTCTTCATCAGCGTGACAGGAGTATGGCTGACGCCTCATCCAACAAAAAGGGCGACACACAATCTACAGTAGACTTCCCCAGTGACGGTCAGACATCCAGAGAAGGCCTCTCGAGATAACGAGAGCTTGCTTGGCCCCGAATGTACTAGCAAGCATTGTGTCCGTCCTTCCCCCCCCCCCCCCCCCCCAACACACACACACACACACACACACACACAATCCCCACTCACACACACACCCCACAACCAGTCTTTTTAATCTGAATGGAGAGACGTGGGGGCGGGGGGGGGGGGTGGGGGAGGGTATAGGCACAAAAATCCTTGTGAGGTGGCAGATCGTCTGAGAGAACCGTCTCATTAAAAACACACGCGCGCGGTACCCTTACCGTCATAGATCCAGAGAGAAAGGAAGCAAGGAAATGATGGTAAACCTTTATAATTCACAAGTTAAACCACAGCCTGATTAACAGGTGATCTCAGTTACGGAGCTGTGATTGCTCTCCTTTGAACAGAGAAGGTTAAAGTGAGGTTGAAGAGAGGTGTTCAGAGTCGGCACGGTGGCACAGTGGTTAGCACTGCTGCCTCACAGCGCTAGCGACCCGGGTTTGATTCTGACCTGTCACTGTCTGCGCGGGGTCTGCACGTTCTCCCCAGGTCTGCGTGGGTTTCCTCCGGGTGCTGCGGTTTCCTCCCACAGTCCAAAGGTGTGCCGGTTAGGTGGGTTGACCACGCTAAATTGCCCCTTAGTGTCCAAAGGTTAGATGGGGTTATGGAGTTACAGGGACAGGGCGGGGGGAGTGGGCTTTAGCTAGAGCGCTCTTATGGAGGGTCGGTGCAGACCCGATGGGCTGAATGGCCTCCTTCGGCACTGTAGGGATTCTATGAAAAACATTAGGGACTCTGACAGAGTTAAAAAGGCACGATGTGGAGATGCCGGCGTTGGACTGGGGTGGGCACAGTAAGAAGTCTTACAACACCAGGTGATTCACCTGAGGAAGGAGCAGTGCTCCGAAAGCTAGTGTTTGAAACAAACCTGTTGGACTTTAACCTGGTGTTGTAAGACTTCTTGCAGATCTAAAAAGGTGGAACTGGTTTCAGCGACAGAGGATCTAGTAAATAAAGGGCACAGATTGAAAATTGGCAAAATAATAATAATAATCTTTCTTATTGTCACAGGTAGGCTTACATTAACACTGCAATGAAGTTACTGTGAAAAGCCCCTAGTCGCCACACTTTCCGGCGCCTGTTCGGGTACACAGAGGGAGAATTCAGAATGTTCAATTCACCTGACAGCACGTCTTTCGGGACTTGTGGGAGGAAACCGGAGCACCCGGAGGAAACCCACGCAGACACGGGGGGGAGAATGTGCAGACTCCACACAGACAGTGACCCAAGCCGGGAATCGAACCCGGGACCCTGGCGCTGTGAAGCCATAGTGCTAACCACTGTGCTACCATAAAGAGGGAAATGAAAAGCATTCTCAGGCAGCGAGTTGTTGTGATCAGGAACACTCCTGGAAGGCCAGAGGAGGGAGAGTCGACAGTACATTTAAAAAGAAAATTGGATCAATGCTTGAAGAGGAGAAATTGCTGGGCTCTGGGTGACGAGCAGGAGGAGTATGTGGGCCTCATCGAATAACAGGCGTGATGAGCTAAATGGACAGTTTCTGTGCTGTAGGTCTCTATGATTCGCTAAGGGAACTGCCTCAATTAAACCTGCAATTAGGCCATGGTTCATGACGGCTGTGTTATCCCAAGATGCTCAGAGGTAGATCCGAAGAGCAAGGTGATCCCCGCCACATTTAGCAAACTAGTTTGCTCTTGTTAGGAAATAGGCGTGGTTCTAGAAAATTCCTTCATGTTTGTTTGACAAAGACTTAGTGGAGAAAATCAGCAAGATATCCCATCAGGATTTGCAAGGGGAATTCTCAAACGCATTCAGTTGTAACTTGTACTCAATTCACTTTTTCTGAAAAAAAAAGCAATTTGTGTGAAGCAAAATGGGGATTCATTGGACAATTAACCGTTCCTCCCACCCCTCCCCACCCTCCACCCACTTCCTCTTGGGGGGATTAGTTATTCCCTGGGTTCCGGCCAATGTTCACTATCTCAACAAAGAGACCCTTCTTCAACGGGGCACTAGTCAGTGAGCAATGGAAAGCCACTTGACCAGGGAGGGAGTCACAATGCAGTCTTACCCTGCACTCAGCTGATATCCACAGGCGTCCCTGGGTGAGGTGCACGTGTGCTTCAATCATGGCTCCTTCTTGCTCCTACCTTCAGAGGTCCTAAATAAATCCAATCGGGAATTCAGGAGAAACTGCTTTAGCCAGAAGGTGGTTAGAATGTGCAACTCACCACCCCCTCACGAGGGGTGGACACGGTCGATACATTGAAGGATAAGTTAGGCAAACAAACAAGGGAGCAAAGAATGGGAGGGTGTGTCGATGGGGTGAGATGTGGAAGGGTGGGAGGAGACCTGTGTGGAGGATAAAGACTGGCACGGACCAGTTGGGCTGAATGGCCTGTTTCTGTGCTGTAAACAACATGTAAAATGGCGGACGTTAAGTATGCATTGGTATGTAAATAATTTTTTTTTTAAAAATAAAGGGGCTGGTTTAGCTCACTGGGCTAAATCGCTGGCTTTTAAAGCAGACCAAGCAGGCCAGCAGCACGGTTCGATTCCCGTACCAGCCTCCCCGGACAGGCGCCGGAATGTGGCGACTAGGGGCTTTTCACAGTAACTTCATTGAAGCCTACTCGTGACAATAAGCGATTTTCATTTTTTCAAATAGGTGGATGTCTGCGTATTTCATTCCTCAATTCATAATTAGATTACTGTCATATCATAGTTGACATAGCTGGTCAGTACCCACACTGGATGTGGAGCCAATAGCTCAAATCCGTTATTAAAGCATCTTTAATTTCCAGTATCATGGGTGCATGACTCAGACATGGGAAGATCCTCTTGCGAATTCCTTGGTTTTCCTACTCACACATTTACATCACTCCTTCCCAACGAAAAACACTTGACAAGTTCCACAGTCACCAGCATAAGGTCCTGTCCCACCAATGTCTTTGAGAACATCCTTTCTCCCTCCTGAACCTCTCTATGTTGACTGTAAATACTGTTATGGGCCAAAGTATATCATGGAGTTCACCTGACCCACAATGTTTAATAGATTGTGGTATGGGGAGCACACGGCCCACTCTACAGGTGTGGCACAGCAGAAATAGAAACGTTTTTTTTATTCTTTGAACTCAAGTTAATCTTTTTAAAACATACAGTGAACATCTTAGCAACCATTAATTCAAATATAACCCCCAAAGAGTACAACACTAAGTAATCCTTAATAACTTCCCAAACAACATCCAGACAAAAGAAACACCTTTTACCAGAAGCACGTTAGGTTTGCATTCACTACTGAGAACATTTATAATTCTGAATTCACCAAATGATCAAGAGATAGTCTTTCGATGGCCGAGAGAACAGCAGTACACCTGCTCTGTCTGGCTTCAGCTCCAACATTGAAAACAAAACTAAAACACATCCTGCAGCAAACAGCCTAAAACGAAAGTAAAAAGCTGACAGACAGCCCAGCTCCACCCACTGTCTGACATCCCTGCAGTAGTAAACACCCACTTCTTAAAGATATTCTACAGATATTTATATTACACACCCATTTATAAACACTCATTTCTTAAAGGTACTCTCACATGACAATACATCTAAGCTACGCACCTCCTATAGTCCCTGGGCAGCCAGTTCCACTACCTAACCACTCTCTGGATAATAAGTTTATCTTGCGTTCCTTATTTGATTCAATAGTGAATATTTATATATGTGGCCTCTCATTTTGCGTGTGCTTCCATTATAAATTCCTCCATTCACATTTACAATAAATATATTTATCTTTTAACACCGTTATGACACCTTCCTGCCAGTTGTGGTGGCATTTCAGTTCCAACGCCCAACTCTTTGCCCCCCACTGAAGAGAAACTCCCACAAGACCGAACCACACTCCTTCCCAAACTTACATAAACTTGCAATTTAACTGTAAACAATATCATATCAAATATTAAATCAAAACAGGATGACAGAACGTCTGGATTTAGAACGGGAACTGAACTATATCACCACACTCTCATCCAATTGCCCCTGATGAGGAAACACCTTCACTAGGGAACTGTGAAGCCATCAGCTCGGATACTTGCTCCTCATTACCCAGTGACCAGTGCTGGAAAAGCAGGTGGACACCGGATACCCTTTGGTCTGCCCGAAACGTGTTGGTCTCCCAGTGTAAAGAGCCATCCTCAATCAAGACTAGCACGTTCCAAGGTCCCGCACTGAAAGCTTGGGACAGATTCCTCGAAGGCTAAGGTGGGAAAGGCCACAGTCTGAGAGTGCGATTCTCCCAAAAGGGAACGAAGTCCCATAGCGAGCGCGTTTAGCCGCGTGTTCCCCGGCGTTTGGAGTCTGAACCGAGAAAGTGCGGCCGAGGCTGTACGAAGCCCCGTTTTGTACAGCGGGGAGCTCCGCAGTGTAGCGAGAGATCGGGATGTCAATTTTAAACGGCGTCCTGATTTCCGAGCCTCCCCCAAACAATCCCCGAATCGGCGATCAGGCGGAGAATGGGCTCCGCCGCTGAAATTGGGGCCGGCGGAGGTTTGACGGCTGTCAGCCATGCTCCACCCTCTCTGAAATGGCGTCATCGTGTCATGCGCAGTCGCAATGCCTTTGACGCCTCATCGGCCGGCTCCACCCCCGATGGGCCGAGTTCCCGACGGCGCGGGACACGTGTCCTCACACAAATTGTGAACCCGACGTGGCGGCTGCGGAGTGTGTCCAGCGCCTCCACACCAGCCCGGATTTGTGCCGCTGGCCGGTGGGAGGGCGGGGGAGGGTGCTTCTGCGAGGGTTGGGGGGATTAGTGTGGGGTGGCCAGGGGGTAGCCAGGTGGTGACCTGTAGGGTCGCAGGTTGGGTCCATGCATGGCCGGCGCCATGTTGTACGGCGCGACCGCTGCGGGTCGTCTGCCGTGCGCATGCGCGGCCCGGGACTCGGCCATTCTCCGGCTGTTTTTGCCGTGATCCGTGGGCGATCCACATGCCGCCGGTGGTAGCCCCCCACCGGTACCGGAATCGGTGAGGGGTGGGGCGCTGAGTTTTTTCACGTGAACCTCCCGCATCCTGGAGAATCCAACCCCATCGACCTGAAACATTAACTGTTTCCCTCCACACAGGCCAGCGTTTTGTGTTTTTGTTGACACTCAGCCGCCTCATCTCAGCCATCGCAGAAAACTGAGGTCCCAGCATTGACCCTGGTGGCCCTCCACTGTTTACGCTCTGCCATCCTGAAAAATGATCCATGTGTTGCTGGTCCCTGTTTGCTGTCCCTCAAGCAATCCTCAATCCATGCTCATATATCACCACCAACCCATAACCTTGTGCGGCAACCTTTGCTGGGGCATCATATTGAATGCCTCCTGAAAATCCTAATTCACTATCCTGTAGTTATACCTTCACAACTTCATAGAACATAGAACATAGAACAGTACAGCACAGAACAGGCCCTTCGGCCCTCGATGTTGTGCCGAGCAATGATCACCCTACTCAAACCCACGTATCCACCCTATACTGTACCCGTAACCCAACAACTCCCCCCCTTAACCTTACTGTTAGGACACTACGGGCAATTTATCATGGCCAATCCACCTAACCCGCACATCTTTGGACTGTGGGAGGAAACCCACGCACACACGGGGAGGACGTGCAGACTCCACACAGACAGTGACCCAGCCAGGAATCGAACCTGGGACCTTGGAGCTGTGAAGCATTGATGCTAACCACCATGCTACCGTGCTGCCCTTTTCATTTTCATTTTTCCCCTATTAACTTTACCTATTCATTTGGTGATTTTTCTAAGTGTCCTCCACTGTGTCCCTGATAATTTTAACAAATGATGCACATTTCCTCTCTGCATCAACTCCTGATGTTGAATTTAACTATCTGTTAACTGAATCGCTTGCTCTACGTTTTGCTTGTTCCTTCAGCATTGCCCAAACAATCAGGCTGTGAGACCGAGTTTATCAGTCACCCTACTCTAAAACCCTTAGTGATTAACAGTCTGGCTTCTTATTGCAGTTTCAGACTTCCAGGAAATGAATAATTAAAATTGATGTTTAGAATCTGGTTCTGTTTGTTTTTTTGCTTGGGAGCAGTGTTTGCACTCATTACTCCCGCCAAGTGCAAGGTGTTAATGATTTGTTGCATTGTGAATATTTCAGATCTTTCAAATGAATCACACTACCATGCGTGTTTTCTTAACTTTTAAGTCGTATGCATTTTCCCCCTAACATGGCTGGTAAACGGGTGCCTGCTTCAGTTGTGAATCACAAAACAGGGAAAAGAACGGTTTAGTAGCAACTCGCCAAAGCTCTTTCGGCTGCATATTCCAAACCAGCGTCGTCCACCGTCTGGAAGGACAAGGGCAGCAGGCGCACAGGGACTCCAGCAAAGCATGTTCCTCTCCAACTCATGCACCATCCTGATTTGGAAATGTATCACCGTTCCTTCACTGCCTCTGGATCAAATTCCCTGAAACTCCTTCCCGAACAGCACAGTGGGTGTGTCTGCACACACAGTTCACCACCACCTTCTCAAGGGGCGAGTAGGGATAGACAACAAAATCAAGCCTGCCCAGAAATGCCCACTTGCTGCGGTCAAAGTTAAATGAAAAACTATTAACAGTCTGACGGACCAAAGGTTCCGTTGGTGAAAGGATGCATTTGAGGGTGGAGTACTAAACCATATGAATGTAAGGTTCTGGGGTTAACTGGAGTAGAAATCCAGAAAACACGATTGCAAATCCCATCAAGGCAGTTGTTCAGTAGAGTTTAACCTGAGTCCGCTGGATGGAGCGCCAAATCATTGTCCCCCACCCCAATATCAACTTTGCAGCAAGAGTCACTGAACTATACATTTCATTTCATTTCATTTTTCATTTCACTCTGTATCTAACCCCGTCCTGTACCTGTCCTGGGAGTGTTTGATGGGGACTGTGTAGAGGGAGCTTTACTCTGTTTCTGTGACTGGTTTAGCACACCGGGCTAAATCGTTGGCTTTTAACGCAGACCAAGGCAGACCAGCAGCACGGTTCAATTCCCGTACCAGCCTCCCCGAACAGGCGCCGGAATGTGGCGACTAGGGGCTTTTCACAGTAACTTCATTGAAGCCTACTCGTGACATTAAGCGATTTTCATTTCATTCATTTTCATTTCTTACATAGCAAGCGCTAAAAAGAAAGAACTTGCATTTATGAAGCACTTCTCCCAACCTCACGTCCTCCCGAAGTGCTTTACAAATGTTGTCGCTGGCGTGATGTCGGAAGCAAAGGAGCCACTTTCCACACAGCAAGCCCGCAAGGTTATCTGTCTTTTATGTGTTAATTGAGGGATCAATATTTGTCAGGCCATTGGGGAGAACTCAACCTGCTCTCCTGTGATGTGGAGATGCCGGCGTTGGACTGGGGTGAGCACAGTAAGAAGTCTTACAACACCAGGTTAAAGTCCAAGACTTTGGACTTTATTGGACTTTAACCTGGTGTTGTAAGACTTCTTACTGCGCTCTCCTGTGCTGAGGGGTAACATCCGTCCGAGAGGGGGGAAGGGGCCCAATTTGCCACTTCATCTGAAAGGTAGCATCTCCGACAGTCCCTCAGTACTGCTCAGCAGTATCAGCCTGCAGTTGTCAGGTGTCTAGACGGTGGGATTGGACCGGATGGTATTTTGACCCAGAGGAGACAATGCTACCGACTGACCCCAATTGTAATGGCCCTGCCTTTGCCCTGGCTGAGAGCAGCAGAGGAACTTAATGACACTCTTGCACTGGGCATTGCAGAGAATGAGGCTGAGATGGCCCAATCCAAGTGTGGGTCCAAAGGTCATCAATAAGCTTGCTGTGGAGCAACTATCAACTTTTAAAAGACTGACAGTGGCAATTTGAATATATTTTTGCAAGAGGCTATCAAACGTTGTTGCCCGCCCACCTGAAAATCCATCACAGAAAAACCTCCTAAAATCTAATCCTCCTCAGTTTGTGTGTGTCAGGAAGCAATAAATAACAATAAACAGCGTTTTATGGCTGTCTTCAGCTTCTAACAGGTGAGTCAGAGACGTTCCAACGAAGCAGAAAAACAATAAAGATTACAACAAATGTGAAGGAAAGCGAGGCCGTGTAACGCATGGGACACAGGTGCAAATTCACAACCTGCTAGTCAGAGAATGTGGTTCGCATTTGGCATCAACCATTGCTTGCTGGGTAGTTTGCTTGTCTCCCATCTCTGGGGGTTGTGGATTTAAGCCACTCTGGGGGTCTGAGCACAAAACGTAGGCCAGAACTCCAGTGTAGTAGTGAGGGAGTCTGGAGGTCAGTGGTACCAACATACCGAGACCTTCCATACCCTCTCAGGTTGACGTTAAAGATCCCATGATAACTCCAGTGGGGCAGCACGGTAGCATTGTGGATAGCACAACCGCTTCACAGCTCCAGGTTCCCAGGTTCGATTCCGGCTTGGGTCACTGTCTGTGCGGAGTCTGCTCATCCTCCCCATGTGTCTGCGTGGGTTTCCTCCGTGTGCTCCGGTTTCCTCCCACAGTCCAAAGATGTGCAGGTTAGGTGGATTGGCCATGATAAATTGCCCTTAGTGTTGGGTGGGGTTACTGGGTTATGGGAATAGGGTGGAGGTGTTAACCATGGGTAGGGTGCTCTTTCCAGGAGCTGGTGCAGACTCGATGGGCCGAATGGCCTCCTTCTGCACTGTAAATTCTATATAAAACCAATAGTTTTCCCTCAATCCAACGTCACTAGGAATAGATTATCTAGTCATTGGTGCTGTGGGAACATACTATTTGCCCCTCGACCACTGCATTTCTTTAATTACAGCATCTCGTCTTTGAAATAGTGCCATGAGATCTTTGACACCCACCTGAGAGGGCAAAAAGGACATCAGTTTGACATCTTATCGAAAAGAATTGGTTGCACAGCTTTCCCACAGTCCTGCTCTAGAAATACAAGCCTAAATTTTGGGCCGAGTTCTCCGGAGTGTGATTTGAACCTACAACAGTGATGGGCAATCGAGGCCAGTGAGTGGGCCACATGAGTGGCCCTCCTTTACCTCAAAGGGTCGCAGGATTGAAATCAGGCTCGCACGCTAACCATGACCCCATGAATAAGATTAAATGCATTTAATACACGCCAGATATTTCATAACAAAATGAAAGAAAATGCTGAATCATTTATATATTATTATATATTAAGGGGCTGGTTTAGCTCACCAGGCTAAATCGCTGGCTTTTAAAGCAGGCCAGCAGCACGGTTCGATTCCCGTACCAGCCTCCCCGGACAGGCGCCGGAATGTGGCGACTAGGGGCTTTTCACAGTAACTTCATTGAAGCCTACTCGTGACAATAAGCGATTTTCATTTTCATTTCATTTTCATATTAATAGAAGTATCATATTCAAGTGGCAAAAACAAAGTAAATATTTGCACTTTGGACACAGAGCGCGGCTCTCACGATCAATGTTGTGAGCAATCAGCAGGCACCTCACCCCACTCGCCCTCGCTTTATGTGCGAATCGCTTCAGTCAAACCGGTAGGAAAAAAAACTACTCGGACCGAATGTGGTGGCCCCGCCCGTAAGCAGCAGTCAACAAAATCTCTCATGGGCCGCACTCAGAACCCAGATGGGCCACCTATAGCCCCCAGGCACGGGCTGCCCACCTTTGACCGACAACCTTTGAACTCAGAGACAAGAGGACTACATTGAAACTTCAGTGTCGACATGATTCTCAGGTGCTAATACCCAGATTAAATAACAGAGAAAGGGCTGTGTGAAAATATCTTAACAATGGGCCCTCTAGACTCACTTCTGGGCTACAGCGATAGGCTGCATAAACACGCTTGCTTATTATGCACACCTGCTTATTAATACATGTTACAAATTATAGTCTGTTTGCAAAACTTGTGAAGATTTAAAAATTTATTGCAGCTAATTTTCCTGAGCTTTGAGCACTTTTGAGAGCACCAACAGGCAAATTATTTTGCACACAGCGGGGGCCTCGCATAGATCCATCCCAGTGATGACGGCAAATTTGACCCATATAGCTCAACCTTCCAGAAACTTCCAGCTCCCGTCCTTCCACCCTCACCACCACGCTTAATGGCCCTATGCGTGATTCCCGAATTCCTGCCTTCGCCAGAGAACATTCTGTGCATGTATCGCGCGTTGTGTGGAGAAATGTGTCCCTTTACCTCCACTTATGGTTTAAGTTAAGAGAGTGTTGAGGATTAACCTTTGCTCCTCTGCATGGTCCCCTCGGTATCTCAGTAACAGCGATATCTAAACACCGATCTGGAAGAGACTTCTCCGGCTCCCTTTAAGTTTCAGCCTTGCTCACTTTGAAAGTGAAGGAGACACCAATTTATGGGCTATCGGTGATGTGGTGAAGCAGTCACATAGACTTCAAAGGGTTCATGAGGAGGAGTCAAGTAAGTAACATGGATAATCAGGAATGCTCCCCTTCCGAGGGGGCTAGGTCGGCGCCGGAGTGGTCCACGCAGCTCCAGCCGGTGCGGAACGGGCGGCGCGAGTTTGCGCATGCGCGTTGCAGCCAGCGTGATTCCGTACATGCGCAGGGGTCCCCGTCTCTGTGCCGGCCCCCTGGCAATATGGTGGAGCCCTACATGGGCCCGGCGCGGAGGAACATAGGCCCCCATGGAACCAGCCCGCCTGCCGATCGGTCGGCCCCGATTGCTGGCCAGGCCACCTTGGAGGCCCCCCACGGAGTCGGATCCCCCCCCCCCCACCCCCCCTCCAGGACGGCCCCCGCAGACACACCTTCCAGGTCCCGCTGTGTGGGACCTGAGTAACCCACGCCGGCGGGACTTGGCTGAACTCGGCGGCCACACGGTCCGTCGGGGCCCGGAGAATCGCCGGGGGGGGGGGGGGGTGCTTTCAATGGCGCCAGATCGACGTGGCGGGAATCCCGCGGGCGCCCGAGAATAGACGCCGGAGAATCGGTAAGGCAGTGTCAGAGCGCGATTCTCGCTTCCCCCTCGGAGATTCTCTGACCCGGCGTGGGGAGCCATAGAAACATAGAAAATAGGAGCTGGAGGAGGCCATTCGGCCCTTCGAGCCTGCTCTGCCATTCAACAGGATCATGGCTGATCCTCTATTTCGATCTCATTCTCCTGCGCTATCCCCATGCCCCTGGACAACTTTAGAGTCTCGGAATCTCCTTCTCAAATACATTCCGTGACGTTGGGCAGGATTCTCCTCGAACTGGCAGGGGCGCGCAGTACCAGCGCTGAGGAGTGGCGTGAACCACTCCGGCATCGGGCCGCCCAACGCACCTTCAGGGGCTAGGCCGGCGCCGGAGTGTTTGATGCCACGCCAGCCGGCGAGGCTGGGCTTGGCGCCACACCAACCGGCGGCGAAGGACCTCCGCCGGCCGGCACGAGTTGGCGCATGCGCGGGAGCGCTAGCGTGTGCTGATGTCATCCCAGCACATGCGCTGGGGGGGGGGGGGTTCTTCTCCACACCGGCTATGGCGGAGGGTGACAGCGGCCAGCGCGGAGGGTCAGAGTGCCCCCACGGCACAGGCCCTCCCGCGGATCGGTGGGCCCCAATCGCGGGCCAGGCCACCGTAGGGGCCCCCCCTCCCGGTGTGAGATCCCCCGCGCGCCCCCCCCCCCCCCCCCGAGGACTCTGCAGGCCGCCCGTGGAGCCAGGTCCCGCCGGTAAGGACCTGTTGTGATTTACGCCGGCGGGACCCGCCAAAAACGGGCGGCCACTCGGCCCATCGCAGGCCGGAGAATCGCCGGGGGGGGGGGGGGGGGGCTGCTGTCAGCAGCCGCCAACCGGCGCGGCGCGATTCATGCCCCCGCCAAAACCCCGGCGCTGGAGAATTCGGCAGCCGGCGGGGGTGGGTTCATGCCCCCCCCCCCCCCCCCCCCCGACCCAGCGGGTGGTCGGAGTATCCCGCCCATGGTCTCCACAGCTTTTCTGTGGTTCCACCAATTCACCACCCTCAGCGTGAAGAAGCCTCTCAGCATCTCAGTCCGAAATGGCTGACCCTGAGACCGTGACCCCTTGATCTAGACCCCCCCCCCCACAGCCAGAGGAAACAACGCCCTGCATTCAGGCTGCCCATCGGGAATGCTCGTGTCCTTTCCTGAGATAGAAGAGGCCATGGTTTCTGGAAGTCTATGCCAGAGAAGCCAGCTTTACTCCCTGTTTTACTCAGAGGGAACTCCAGAACATAGGAAAGGTGAGAGTTAGTCAATCCAGTCACAAGGACGTAAAACGAAACCATTTGGTTAGGCCCCAGCGGATGTAATGTGGCCATACCTGGGGACAATGAGAATGCCAGAAAGCTGTGACCGATTGCTGAGGAAGTTCACGAGAATAGTGCCAGACACTATTATGTGGTTAGACTGCAGGGGACGTGCTTTTCTGAATTGCAGCGGCAGCTAAGGGGAGATTTAATAGAGGTGTTTAAAATTACGCGGCAGATTTATAGAGAAAAAGTTTCCACGAGGGGCGTCTCCCAGTTGAGATGAGGAGAATTTATTTTCCCTCGGAGGGTTGTTCCCCAGAGCCGACTGGGTGGTGGCTGGGTCATCGAATTTATTCAAGGCTGATTGTTAGGTGGATTGTTGCCAGGCAGTGGAGTCGAGGGCTATCAGGGTCAGGCTGGGAAGTGGAGCCAGGGCCCCAATGGGACCTGCTCTGAATCCTTGTGTGTTCATACAGGAGTTTTGACAA
This sequence comes from Scyliorhinus canicula, assembly GCF_902713615.1. Taxonomy (NCBI): domain Eukaryota; kingdom Metazoa; phylum Chordata; class Chondrichthyes; order Carcharhiniformes; family Scyliorhinidae; genus Scyliorhinus; species Scyliorhinus canicula. The sequence goes on along the minus strand of NC_052157.1, from coordinate 8,241,564 downwards.
CCAGAGTTTACGCAGCATTCTGTTCAGTTGGGAACAGTAACTTCCAAAAGAGAACTGGGAAAATAATGACCAAAACAGAAATGTCAGGACTCTGGGGGATGGAAAAACAGAAGTGGAACTGATGGACAATACTTTCAAAGGGCCATGGCAGGTTTGATGGGCTGAATGGCCTCCTTCTGTGCTGTAAGAGTCTGTGGCTGATTGAGCAAAGGGCGATGGAAACAGTAACTTTCAAAAGAGAACTGGGAAAATAATGACCAAAACAGAAATGTCAGGACTCTGGGGATGGAAAAACAGAAGTGGAACTAACTAGACAATGCTTTCAAAGGGCCAGGGCAGGTTTGATGGGCTGAATGGCTTCCTTCTGTGCTGTAAGAGTCTGTGGCTGATTGTTCCGCCATGGTGTCTTTCTGCCACCTGCTGATACACAGCTTCAGGTGATTCTGACCTAGACAGCATTGACATGGTAGAGAACAGCAATATTAAAATATTTCATGAACAATGAGATCCAATTACATTTTGGCAACACACCACAGTGATTTATCTCTGCTCCCCTGCTAACTCTTGCCCCAATTAAATGTGCCACACATGATGGTGTCCACAACCAGTCAAAACATTCAAGTGCCCGACCCAGGGGTCCTGGGTCAAAGAGTGGAAGAAACAAACGGCGTACTTTGACTGGCAGAGAGCGACGAGAGGAGATGCCACTCACCTGGCACAGTAACGTTCTTCTCTGCTGGTTCCCTCGCCTCAGTGAGCATAAAATTTCCACAGGAACGAATAAAAAGCAAAGGAGAGGGAGAAGGTGGGAGAAATTGACAAAGAGAAACATGATTGAACGAGGAGTTGGGAAGGGAGTGAACCAAACAGATTGAACCACCAGTCACATATCCCTGTGAGGGAAAAAGAAAGAGGCTTTCTGTAACCTTTCCCCCATATCTCAGAGATAATTGAGTGAAATAATAGACAGGCTGAGGCAAGATTTGCCCAATTAATCGGGAGGTTTCTCTGCTGATAGCATTGTGCGATGACACTCTAGCCATTTTACTGAACATTAATCCAACAATTGCTGGCGACTCTCCAGCACTCTCTGTGCACCACTGTGGTTCTGACTCAGAGGATTGGCGGCTTCACGTCCCACTAGGTGTGAAGCACGTAACCTGGGCTGGGTGAAGTGCCGTCCCCAAAATTAGAAGTTCAGATTCGGTCCTCTCCACTGGCTTGGGTAGACCTTCGAAACAGAGCCAGCAATGGTCACCTTCCCTCGAGCGATACCATTGACACAGGTCAACTGCTCGTTCCTGATTGGTCGTGATCTTATTGACTGCTGATGAGAATCGTAATACTTCACTGCCTGAAGGTCCTTCTTGGGAAAAAGTGGAGGCAATAAAAGTGCAAGGCTACCCGTGATGCCACGCGGAATAGGCAAATCAATCATTTGTTTTGTTATCTGATATCAGGCCCTGAAAGTTATGAGGTGAAGAATAAAGTCAATTCTATCCACTCCTTCTCCTGAAAGACATTGGCCTCGGAACCTGCTCCAGAGTTGATTATTATCAGGCAAACTCTTGCTCACAGTTTTGATTTTCATTCGGGGGGGAGGGCTGGTTTGGAAGTCAGACTCACCAACCCTGGAATGAGTGCGGCGGCTGCCGGATACGGAGATGGGCTGGGTGGAGGACTGCCCTTGTGCCCCGACACTGTGTTTAAGTTCAATTTAGAAAACATTATAACAAAAAACAGCTCTCCAACCCCCTTCACACTCCCCGTGTTCCATCCATGCCAAACCTATGCCGCATCATGCCCCCTACCCATTCCGCATGGCCCCTCATACCCCCTACCCCAACCTATGCCCCTTAACTACCACCCCATGATCCTTTACCCCTCACACCCCACACATTTCCATGGCTCTTCATAGCCTCTATGTCAACTCACTGCCACCCATGCCCCCCACCCACACACTTGGCCTTTTATCTCCTCCGTGCTAACTAACATAATATCTTTTCGTAGCTTTTTGATAGCATTGACTGTTCCTCAACAGCTTTACAGTCCTTTGACAGTTTCTTTACAACTTTGAAAGCTTGACAGTTATATGACGGCTTAACAGTTCTTTGACAGCTTGACAGTTCTTTGCTAGCTTGACAGTTCCTTGAGAACTTGATTGTTCTTTGACTGCTCCTTGACATTTTGACAGTTTGCTCGTTCTTTGACAGTTCCTTTGTAGCTTTGACAATCCAATGGGTTTATGCACTTTTTACCCACTATCATGCTTACTTTTAATAATACCTAATGGTTCCTCGGTCAAGATGCCGATGAACTGTTAAACATCTCAATCTGTCGAGCTTTCAACGTTATGAAGAAACTGTCAAAGAATTCCCCCAAAGGATGCCTTACATCTCCCAAAGGTTTCCCAGGACCATAACCAAAGGGTTACCTTACTTTCCCAAAGGAATACACTGGTTATCCAAACAAATCCATAGGGTACAGACCGTCTCTTACCTGGTCTAACCTGAGCAATCCAGGTTTCACGCACCTGGCCTACCAAAGTCTCACCTCAGTGGAGGCAGCTGGTGAACTAAATACTCGGCTCCTCCATAGACTGAGCACGTGTGACTGGCAGCCCGAATCCTCCCCGCCCCTGCGAAGTCGGAAATGCCATGTTCCGCGGCAGGATTTAGGATTAGCGGCCATTTCCAGGATTTCCGCCACCACGGTTTCTGTAATGGCCAAAACCAAGCTATTGATTCTTCTCGGTGTGAAGTTCCACAGGCTCCAGCAGCCAAGCCTGTTCTTTACGTATTAGTCGAAAGGAGAAATAGCAGCAAGCTATCCCACCGGTCAGCACGGTAGCACAGTGGTTAGCACTGTGGCTTCACAGCTGCAGGCACCCGGGTTCAGATTCCCGGCTTGGGCCACTGTCTGTGCGGAGTCTGCACATTCTCCCCGTGTCTGCGCGGGTTTCCTCCGGGTGCTCCGGTTTCCTCCCACAGTCCAAAGATATGCGGGTTAGGTGGATTGGTTATGATAAATTGCCCCTTCGTGTCCAAAATGGTTGAGTGGGGTTACTGGGTTACGGGGATAGGGTGGAGGTGTGGGCTTGGCTAGGCTGCTCTTTCTAAGGGCCGGTGCAGACTCGATGGGCCGAATAGCCTCCTTCAGCACTGTAAATTCTATGATTCTATGATTGTACTGCAGCATGCTCCGCACCATATGTATAATCGAAGGCATTAAGTCACCCTCTCATTGGTATATTGCGCTGGGCCCTTTTATTCCTCTGGCAAAGGTTCTTTGCTGTTGTGAAAAATTGAAGTTTTTGTCCCTTGCCGACCTGTCATTATCCTGGATTGGAGCAGGGAAGGGAGCGGGGGCGGGGGGCAACGCTGAGCCTCCTCTTGGTCCATGATTGTTTATACTTTAAATGAGTAAATGTTTAGACTCACGTCAGCTGGGAGAAAATCTCTAAGAAAACGAGGAAGGAAGCTTCTGGGTAAAAGGAAAACACAGGAAGAGGAAGGGAATCCATTCTGAAGCTGCATTAGGGCCGCTGTGCTTCTGATTACAGTCAAGATTCTTGCACTTTGGCGCCACAGCGCTTGGCTCTGGGCAGCTGATACGATGGTAGACGTTGAGACACCAAGATTCGGAACAAAGATTCTGGGTTTTAATCTCCAAAATTATACTGAGAGCTGAGTAAATATGGACTGCAAACAAACCAGTGACTCTATAATAATCACATTAGTGGCAACTTGAAGCCACCTCCCGCAGCCCATGTGAAATTTATGTCTCAGCTCCGTGTGCTTAATGCCAAATAACCTGGGTTTGATGCTGGCCCTGCACTGTTCCTTCAGTCGGTGAGTCAAGAAGCATCTTCCGACAAGGTCCACGTCCCACGTATTTGGAAAAGAGAAAGTCACTCATGGTCCGTGGCCCTGGTGGTGATCGGAATGGGTGTGGGCAGATTGTACCGGGGTCGCTCTACCCCTACATGGGGTAAGGTAGAACTGTGGCTTCAAGCTGCCGCATCATTATGCCCACAGCGAGAGGCACAGCCTTCAGGGGCTGGTTTAGCTCACTGGGCTAAATCGCTGGCTTTTAAAGCAGACCAAGCAGGTCGGCAGCACGGTTCGATTCCCGTACCAGCCTCCCCGGACAGGCGCCGGAATGTGGCGACTAGGGGCTTTTCACAGTAACTTAATTGAAGCCTACTCGTGACAATAAGTGATTTTCATTTCAGGAGAGGAAGAGGGAAGAATGAAGAAAATGCCCAATCGGCATTCTTTGCCCTTCTTCTCCCAAAACCTTTGACCTTCTTTCTGTGGCGTGGTGGGTCACACAGGCAGGACATGCCCTGTAAAATGAGTGTTGTCAGTCTTCCCAAACACACGGGGCGCACTGCGGTGCAAAATGTTTCTGCCCTCCCTCATTATGCAAACAATATTCTAACATAACGTCTTATGGTGTTAGAAAGTGGAGTTGAGCATTGCCATGTCAGATCATAGAAATCACAGAATTTACAGTGCGGAAGGAGGCCATTCGGCCCATTGAGTCTGCACCGGCCCCTGGAGAGAGCACCCTATTCAAGCCCATGCCTCCACCCTACCCCCGTAACCGAATAACCCCCCCCCCTAACCTTTTGGACACTGTGGGGCAATTTAGCACGGCCAATCCACCTAACCTGCACATCTTTGTGACTGTGGGAGGAAACCGGAGCACCCGGAGGAAACCCACACAGGGAGAAAATGCAAACTCCACACAGAGTCACACGAGGCCGGAATTGAACCCGGGACCCTAGAGCTGTGAGGCAGCAGCGCTAAACACTGTGCCTCACTGAATGGTGGAGGAGGCTCGATGGGCTGAATGGCCTAGCTCTGCCCCTATGTCTTACGGTCTCACCAGCTTGATGTGTGAATGATATTAAATTGTTCATAAAACAACAAAGGCACCGCACTCCCTAAAAATGAAACAGGTTCATCAACAGGAAAAGTTATTTCCAGAGAATTGAATTTTAGAAGTGGATCTCGAATTAAAGATGTGGCGATGCCGGCGATAGACTGAGGTAGGCACAGTAAGAAGTCTTAGATCACCAGGTTAAAGTCAAACAAACTGGTTAGAGTTTAACCTGGTGTTGTAAGACTTCTTACTAGAATTAAAGAAAAACGTTTTAATGCAGCCTGTCCATGTTATGTTATGTTATGTCCGAACCCATCACATGGCCAAATAGTCCTAATCTCATTTACCCGCCCTTCTGTCAGGGCGCTAGGGATGGTTGAGACTTCCTGGATTGTGGTCAGTAGGCTGGCACTTTTATAAATTTGAAATATAAAGCTAATCTCAGCATTTATAGTGCGGAAGGAGGCCATTCGGCCCATTGAGTCTGCACCGGCCCCTGGAGAGAGCACCCTATTCAAGCCCATGCCTCCACCCTACCCCCGTAACCGAATAACCCCCCCCCCTAACCTTTTGGACACTGTGGGGCAATTTAGCACGGCCAATCCACCTAACCTGCACATCTTTGTGGGGGGGGGGGTTATTCGGTTACGGGGGTAGGGGGGGTTATTCGGTTACGGGGGTAGGGTGGAGGCATGGGCTTGAATAGGGTGCTCTCTCCAGGGGCCGGTGCAGACTCAATGGGCCGAATGGCCTCCTTCCGCACTGTAAATTCTGTGATTTCTATGATCTGACATGGCAATGCTCAACTCCACTTTCTAACACCATAAGACGTTATGTTAGAATATTGTTTGCATAATGAGGGACGACTTACCAGGGGTAAGCCATGGGGTACGGGCCTCTGGCACGGAGTCTGTCCCTGTTGCTCAGAAGGGAAGGGGGGAAAGGAGTAGAACATTAGTAATTGGGGACTCAATAGTCAGGGGCACAGATAGGAGATTTTGTGGGAGCGAGAGAGACTCACGTTTGGTATGTTGCCTCCCAGGTGCAAGGGTACGTGATGTCTCGGATCGTGTTTTCCGGGTCCTTAAGGGGGAGGGGGAGCAGCCCCAAGTCGTAGTCCACATTGGCACTAACGACATAGGTAGGAAAGGGGACAAGGATGTCAGGCAGGCCTTTAGGGAGCTAGGATGGAAGCTCAGAGCGAGAACAAACAGAGTTGTTATCTCTGGGTTGTTGCCCGTGCCACGTGATAGTGAGATGAGGAATAGGGAGAGAGAGCAATTAAACACGTGGCTACAGGGATGGTGCAGGCGGGAGGGATTCAGATTTCTGGATAACTGGGGCTCTTTCTGGGGAAGGTGGGACCTCTATAGACAGGATGGTCTACATCTGAACCTGAGGGGCACCAATATCCTGGGGGGGAGATTTGTAGTGCTCTTTGGGGGGGTTTAAACTAATTCAGCAGGGGCATGGGAACCTGGATTGTAGTTTTGGGGTACGGGAGATTGAGAGTATAGAGGTCAGGAGCACAGATTTGACTTCGCAGGAGGGTGCCAGTGTTCAGGTAGGTGGTTTGAAGTGTGTCTACTTCAATGCCAGGAGTATACGAAATAAGGTAGGGGAACTGGCAGCATGGGTTGGTACCTGGGACTTCGATGTTGTGGCCATTTCAGAGACATGGATAGAGCAGGGACAGGAATGGTTGTTGCAGGTTCCGGGGTTTAGGTGCTTTAGTAAGGTCAGAGAAGGGGGCAAAAGAGGGGGAGGTGTGGCGCTGCTAGTCAAGGACAGTATTACGGTGGCGGAAAGGATGCTAGATGGGGACTCTTCTTCCGAGGTAGTATGGGCTGAGGTTAGAAATAGGAAAGGAGAGGTCACCCTGTTGGGAGTTTTCTATAGGCCACCTAATAGTTCTAGGGATGTAGAGGAAAGGATGGCGAAGATGATTCTGGAAAAGAGCGAAAGTAACAGGGTAGTTGTTATGGGAGACTTTAACTTTCCAAATATTGACTGGAAAAGATATAGTTCGAGTACATTAGATGGGTCATTCTTTGTACAATGTGTGCAGGAGGGTTTCCTGACACAATATGTTGACAGGCCAACAAGAGGCGAGGCCACATTGGATTTGGTTTTGGGTAATGAACCAGGCCAGGTGTTAGATCTGGAGGTAGGTGAGCACTTTGGAAACAGTGACCACAATTCGGTGACCTTTACGTTAGTGATGGAAAGGGATAAGTATACCCCGCAGGGCAAGAGTTATAGCTGGGGGAAGGGCAATTATGATGCCATTAGACATGACTTAGGATGTGTTGGTTGGAGAAGTAGGCTGCAAGGGTTGGGCACACTGGATATGTGGAGCTTGTTCAAGGAACAGCTATTGCATGTTCTTGATAAGTACGTACCAGTCAGGCAGGGAGGAAGGGGTCGAGCGAGGGAACCGTGGTTTACCAAAGAAGTGGAATCTCTTGTTAAGAGGAAGAAGGAGGCCTATGTGAAGATGAGGCGTGAAGTTTCAGTTGGGGCGCTTGATAGTTACAAGGAAGCGAGGAAGGATCTAAAGAGAGAGCTGAGACGAGCAAGGAGGGGACATGAGAAGTCTTTGGCAGGTAGGATCAAGGAAAACCCAAAAGCTTTCTATAGGTATGTCAGGAATAAAAGAATGACTAGGGTAAGAGTAGGGCCAGTCAAGGACAGTGGTGGGAAGTTGTGTGTGGAGGCTGAGGAGATAAGCGAGATACTAAATGAATACTTTTCGTCAGTATTCACTCAGGAAAAAGATAATATTGTGGAGGAGAATGCTGAGACCCAGGCTATTAGAATAGATGGCATTGAGGTGCGTAGGGAAGAAGTGTTGGCAATTCTGGACAAGGTGAAAATAGATAAGTCCCCGGGGCCGGATGGGATTTATCCTAGGATTCTCTGGGAAGCCAGGGAAGAGATTGCTGAGCCTTTGGCTTTGATTTTTAGGTCATCGTTGGCTACAGGAATAGTGCCAGAGGACTGGAGGATAGCAAATGTGGTCCCTTTGTTCAAGAAGGGGAGTAGAGATAACCCCGGTAACTATAGGCCGGTGAGCCTAACGTCTGTGGTGGGTAAAGTCTTGGAGAGGATTATAAAAGATACGATTTATAATCACCTAGATAGGAATAATATGATTAGGGACAGTCAGCATGGTTTTGTGAAGGGTAGGTCATGCCTCACAAACCTTATCGAGTTCTTTGAGAAGGTGACTGAACAGGTTGACGAGGGTAGAGCAGTTGATGTGGTGTATATGGATTTCAGTAAAGCGTTTGATAAGGTTCCCCACGGTCGGCTATTGCAGAAAATACGGAGGCTGGGGATTGAGGGTGATTTAGAGATGTGGATCAGAAATTGGCTAGTTGAAAGAAGACAGAGAGTGGTAGTTGATGGGAAATGTTCAGAATGGAGTTCAGTTACGAGTGGCGTACCACAAGGATCTGTTCTGGGGCCGTTGCTGTTTGTCATTTTTATAAATGACCTAGAGGAGGGCGCGGAAGGATGGGTGAGTAAATTTGCTGATGACACTAAAGTCGGTGGAGTTGTAGACAGTGCGGAAGGATGTTGCAGGTTACAGAGGGACATAGATAAGCTGCAGAGCTGGGCTGAGAGGTGGCAAATGGAGTTTAATGTGGAGAAGTGTGAGGTGATTCACTTTGGAAAGAATAACAGAAATGTGGAATATTTGGCTAATGGTAAAATTCTTGGTAGTGTGGATGAGCAGAGGGATCTCGGTGTCCATGTACATAGATCCCTGAAAGTTGCCACCCAGGTTGATAGGGTTGTGAAGAAGGCCTATGGTGTGTTGGCCTTTATTGGTAGAGGGATTGAGTTCCGGAGCCATGAGGTCATGTTGCAGTTGTACAAAACTCTAGTACGGCCGCATTTGGAGTATTGCGTACAGTTCTGGTCGCCTCATTATAGGAAGGACGTGGAAGCTTTGGAACGGGTGCAGAGGAGATTTACCAGGATGCTGCCTGGTATGGAGGGAAAATTTTATGAGGAAAGGCTGATGGACTTGAGGTTGTTTTCGTTAGAGAGAAGAAGGTTAAGAGGTGACTTAATAGAGGCATACAAAATGATCAGAGGGTTAGATAGGGTGGACAGCGAGAGACTTCTCCCGCGGATGGAGGTGGCTAGCACGAGGGGACATAGCCTTAAATTGAGGGGTAATAGATATAGGACAGAGGTCAGAGGTGGGTTTTTTACGCAAAGAGTGGTGAGGCCGTGGAATGCCCTACCTGCAACAGTAGTGAACTCGCCAACATTGGGGGCATTTAAAAGTTTATTGGATAAGCATATGGATGATAAGGGCATAGTGTAGGTTAGATGGCCTTTAGATTTTTTCCATGTCGGTGCAACATCGAGGGCCGAAGGGCCTGTACTGCGCTGTATCGTTCTATGTTCTATGTTCTATGTTCTATTTGTAATTGTGAAACCACCACATTGAAATGAAATGAAATGAAAATCACTTATTGTCACAAGTAGGCTTCATTGAAGTTACTGTGAAAAGCCCCTAGTCGCCACATTCCGGCACCTGTTCGGGGAGGCTGGTACAGGAATTGAACGGTGCTGCTGGCCTGCCTTGGTCTGCTTTCAAAGCCAGCAATTTAGCCCAGTGCTAAACAGCCTCATTGTCAAAAATATCCCACCTGGCTCAATGTCCTTGATGGAAGGAAATCTGTTGTCCTGATTCAGTCTGGCCTCCATTGACTCTCAATCCACATGCTTGACTCACAACTGTTCGCTCAACTAGCCTAACAAGCAACTCAGCTACTACAGAAACATTAAATCAGAATGACACTGGACACAGCCTTCTTTGAGGCAATGTCCAAAGTGGTGGGGGTGAGGGTGGAGCCATGCCCGAAAGTGGCAGTCTTCGGGGTATCAGACCAGCCAGATCTATTCCTGGGGAGGAGGGCGGACGCCCTTGCCTTTGCCTCCCTGATCGCCCGCCGTAGAATCCTGTTCGACTGGCGGTCAGCAGCATCACCCAGAGCTGCAGACTGGCTGTCCGACCTCTCGGAATCTCTCCAAATGGAGAAAATCAAATTCGCCATCCGAGGGTCGGACGACGGCTTCCACAGAACGTGGGAGCCATTCACTCAATTGTTCCGGGACCTGTTTGTGGCCATCGAACAAGCAGAAGACTAGCCAGGTAGCCAAGAAAGGCGAACAACAGGAGAAGGGGAAGAGGGGAAGGGGACACAAGTGGGGGAGGGGGAGAAAGAGGGAGGAGACAGGGATCAATAGAGGGGAACCAGAGAGGTGGGGGGGGGGGGGGAGGCAAGGGAATGATAGCTGGAAGGAGGGAATGGGAAACAATAACAAACTTGGCAACTACAGCAGAGAACAAGGAAAATATGGGCGAAAGACGGGCCGAACGGCTGAAGCGGAGGTGAACGCGAGACGACAACGGCGGCAATAAATGTCCGGGAGAAGCAAGTGACAACACCGACACCAGATCCATTCGCGTATTGCCCTCTGGAATTGTTTCTCCGGCACTCGAATGTATATCTACCTCCCCAGTGCCCCCCCCCCCCACAAACAGATGCCTACTTATGTGTTAAAAATAATATTGCCAATTGTACAGAGTTACTGCTATTGAGCTACCGCATAAATCCCTACCAGTTTTTTGTTTGTTTTTGGTTTTTTTTGTGTGTGCCCTTCCCTTCTATATATATATATATATATGTTTCATTCTGTGTACATAACGGTAAATATACTTTGTTCAAAAACCCAATAAAAAACATTTATAAAAAAAAAGAATTAAACTGGACAGAACACCTTGCATTTCCCTAGTGACTGGAAACAGTACTGACCCCCAAAGCCCTTCTCACTATTAACTGGGGTCTTGTACCGACATTGGATCAGCTGCTCTATAGACGGGTGAAATAACAGCCTGACATCGTCATACTGACCAAATAATACCTCATAGCTGCTTCGTCGATGACCTTCCTTCCATCATAAGGTCAGAAGTGGGGATGCTCGCTGATGACTACACAATGTTCAGCACCATTCGCAACTCCTTAGATATTGACGCAGTCCATGTCCAAATGCAGCAAGACCTGGACAGTATTCAGATTTGGACTGACAAGTGGCAAGTCGCATTCACGCCACACCATTCTAGGCAGCCACCATCTCTGACAGGAGAGGTTCTAACCAACAAACCCTTGACAGTCAATGGAATTTCCGTCTCTGAATCTCCCACTCTTAATATCCTGGGGGTTACCACTGAGCAGAATCTCAACTGGACCCAGCCATATAAATACTGTGGCTACAAGAGCAGGTCAGAGGCTGGGAATCCTGCTGTGAGTAACTCACCTCCCGATTCCCCAAAGCCGGTCCATCAGCTATAAGGCACTAATCTAGAATGTGATGGAATACTCTCCATGTGACTAGATGAATGCAGCTCCAACAACACTCAAGGGGCGTAATTCTGCGTTTCAGAGACTAGGGGTTGGATTCTCTGATTTCCAGGCTATGTCTGGATGATCCGTGACATTTTACCCTCCGACAAGAGAAGGGCCAGCAGCCACGCCACAAAAAATGCCCGGCCCCCACGAAACAAACACCTGGAGAATTGCCGGGTCCGTAGCTGCGCATGTGCACGCCGACGACCTGCAGCGGTCACGCCGTACAACATGGTGCCGGCCGTGTGCGGACCCCACCTGCCAGATAGTGCCCCCTGGACCTCTCCTCTCCGCCCCTTGGCCATCCCCCATCAGGCCCCCCCCCCCCCCCCACCCCAGCCAGCGGCACCCTCCCGACTGTTGGCAGCGTTGGACACAGTCCGCAGCTGCCACACCGGGTTCCTGACCCTCTAAAATCACACATCTACCGCGCGGTCGGGAACTCAGCCCATCGGGGGCGGAGCATCAGGTGACGTCCTGAGACCGTCCTACCAGCGCGCGTGATGTACCATCAATCAGACGCGAGACACGATGAAGATCCAAACTGTGGCTTTAATCAGCTAGTTGTTAGCCCGGTGGTCGACTACAGAGAAAGGCTGACCGCCGGGAAAACTGGGTACTTATACCCCGCCTCGAAGGCGGGGTCTACTTGCCTCTCGACCAATTGGTGAGCAGTCACATGACTAATCCCAGCCAATCAGACGAGAGGCACATGACCAGCCAGAGCCAATGGGAAACCAATGCTCTGCACCAATGGCAGTGCTCCCACTCATATCACCACAGCGCGCGCGCTCCTTGATGACGCCGTTTTGGAGGGGACGGATTTCCGAAACCAGGCGCAGTCCCCGATTCAATCGTAGAAAGGGATTCTCCGCCCAATCGGGATAAGGAGAATCCCGCATTAAGTGTTGACTCCGTGGCAGGATTTGTCGGCTTCCACCACAGAAAACCTGGCGCCACATCTGGACCGATTCTGCTACTATTAAGGGGCTAACACCGGCGCCACGTGGAACAAAATCAATTCCAATGAAAAACGGAGCGGGATTTGCCAGGTCGTGATTGGCACTCGGGAGGCTGACCAGCTGCAGCCGCACATTACACTCCCCACACACACTCATCCCAGCCGCACACACACATTACCCTCCCCACACACACTCATCCCAGCCGCACACACACATTACCCTCCCCACACACACTCATCCCAGCCGCACATACACATTACACTCCCCACACACACTCATCCCAGCCGCACACACACATTACACTCCCCACACACACTCATCCCAGCCTCACACACACATTACCCTCCCCACACACACTCATCCCAGCCGCACACACACATTACCCTCCCCACACACACTCATCCCAGCCGCACATACACATTACACTCCCCACACACACTCATCCCAGCCGCACACACACATTACCCTCCCCACACACACTCATCCCAGCCTCACACACACATTACACTCCCCACACACACTCATCCCAGCCGCACACACACATTACCCTCCCCACACACACTCATCCCAGCCGCACGCACACATTACACTCCCCACACACACACATCCCAGCCGCACACACACATTACCCTCCCCACACACACTCATCCCAGCCGCACACACACATTACACTCCCCACACACACTCAACCCAGCCGCACACACACATTACACTCCCCACACACACTCATCCCAGCCGCACGCACACATTACACTCCCCACACACACTCATCCCAGCCGCACACACACATTACCCTCCCCACACACACTCATCCCAGCCGCACACACACATTACACTCCCCACACACACTCATCCCAGCCGCACACACACATTACACTCCCCACACACACTCATCCCAGCCGCACATACACATTACACTCCCCACACACACTCATCCCAGCCGCACATACACATTACACTCCCCACACACACTCATCCCAGCCGCACATACACATTACACTCCCCACACACACTCATCCCAGCCGCACACACACATTACCCTCCCCACACACACTCATCCCAGCCGCACATACACATTACACTCCCCACACACACTCATCCCAGCCGCACATACACATTACACTCCCCACACACACTCATCCCAGCCCCACACACACATTACACTCCCCACACACACTCAACCCAGCTGCACACACACATTACACTCCACACACACACTCATCCCAGCTGCACACACACATTACACTCCCCACACACACTCATCCCAGCCGCACGCACACATTACACTCCCCACACACACTCATCCCAGCCGCACATACACATTACTCTCCCCACACACACTCATCCCAGCCGCACATACACATTACACTCCCCACACACACTCATCCCAGCCCCACACACACATTACACTCCCCACACACACTCAACCCAGCTGCACACACACATTACACTCCCCACACACTCATCCCAGCCGCACATACACATTACACTCCCCACACACACTCATCCCAGCCGCACACACACATTACACTCCCCACACACACTCATCCCAGCCGCACATACACATTACACTCCCCACACACACTCATCCCAGCCGCACACACATTACACTCCCCACACACACTCATCCCAGCCGCACACACACATTACACTCCCCACACACACTCATCCCAGCCGCTCACACACATTACACTCCCCACACACACTCATCCCAGCCACACACACACATTACACTCCCCACACACACTCATCCCAGCCGCACACACATTACACTCCCCACACACACTCACCCTAGCCGCACACACACATTACACTCCCCACACACACTCATCCCAGCCGCTCACACACATTACACTCCCCACACACACTCATCCCAGCCTCACACACACATTACACTCCCCACACACACTCATCCCAGCCGCACACACACATTACACTCCCCACACACACTCATCCCAGCCGCACACACACATTACACTCCCCACACACACTCATCCCAGCCTCATACACGCATTACACTCCCCACACACACTCATCCCAGCCGCACACACACATTACACTCCCCACACACACTCATCCCAGCCAACACACTCCCCACACACACTCATCCCAGCCCCACACACACATTACACTCCCCACACACACTCATCCCAGCCGCACACACACATTACACTCCCCACACACACTCATCCCAGCCGCACACACACATTACACTCCCCACACACACTCATCCCAGCCGCACACACACATTACACTCCCCACACACACTCATCCCAGCCCCACACACACATTACACTCTCCACACACACTCATCCCAGCCGCACATACACATTACACTCCCCACACACACTCAGCCCAGCCAACACACTCCCCACACACACTCATCCCAGCCCCACACACACATTACACTCCCCACACACACTCAGCCCAGCCGCACACACACATTACACTCCCCACACACACTCATCCCAGCCTCACACACACATTACACTCCCCACACATACTCATCCCAGCCACACACACACATTACACTCCCCACACACACTCATCCCAGCCGTACACACACATTACACTCCACACACACACTCATCCCAGCCGCACATACACATTACTCTCCCCACACACACTCATCCCAGCCGCACACACACATTACACTGCCCAAACACACTCATCCCAGCCAACACGCACACATTACACTCCCCACACACACTCATCCCAGCCGCACACACACATTACACTCCCCACACACACTCATGCCAGCCTCACACACACATTACACTCCCCACACATACTCATCCCAGCCACACACACACATTACACTCCCCACACACACTCATCCCAGCCGTACACACACATTACACTCCACACACACACTCAGCCCAGCCGCACACACACATTACACTCCCCACACACACTCATCCCAGCCGCACACACACATTACACTCCCCACACACACTCATCTCAGCCGCACACACACATTACACTCCCCACACACACTCATCCCAGCCGCACACACACATTACACTCCCCACACACACTCATCCCAGCCGCACACACACATTACACTCCCCACACACACTCATCCCAGCCTCACACACACATTACACTCCCCATACACACTCATCTCAGCCAACAACATGGCACTGGTTGTGCTGGAGGGCACCCATACAGCTGATGGGTCGCCTGGTCAGAGGGCTGGGGGGGGGGACACCTAATCGATCCGTGGCCCTAAGTTCACAGTGAGCTGTCAGCGATGTGCGCAGCTGCGTGGCTGCCTTTCCGGCTGCGGCAATGGTGTTCTGTGCCCGTCCACCCCGACCCCACAGCCCATCTCCTGGTCGCCCCCCACTGCTCCCCCTGGCAGAAACCCCCCCGGCCAGCAAAACTGTCAGCAAACTATAGCGATGTTGGACACTTTCTGTACCCCCCCCCCCCTCTCTCTCCCTCAGCAGCCGCAACGCCGGTTTCACGATTTTTAAAAGCACAAGTGAACTACGTCGTC
Source organism: Scyliorhinus canicula (assembly GCF_902713615.1). Classification (NCBI taxonomy): domain Eukaryota; kingdom Metazoa; phylum Chordata; class Chondrichthyes; order Carcharhiniformes; family Scyliorhinidae; genus Scyliorhinus; species Scyliorhinus canicula. The sequence continues at coordinate 8,225,779 of NC_052157.1, read as the reverse complement.
AGGAAGTCGGCCCATCGGAGATGGAGCATCGCGGAGGCTGGGGAGAATTCCAGGTAGGGCCCGCTAATGATATGCAAACGGTGTTTACTGTAGCTGCGTTGCGGACCGCATTGACGCCGCTGCCAAGGCGATGGAGAATTACAATTTGGCATCAAATCGGCGCCTGCCGCAATTTTGATGTCAGAACCTATTCTCCACCAAATCGCCTTACCCGATTTCGGCATCGGCCAACGGGGAATCCCACCCAAGAAGTTTGACACCATCCAAGACAAAGCAGCCCCGCTTGATTCCTCCTCCTTCCACAAACATTCAAACCCTCCACCACCACCGACGAACAGCGGCAGCCGTGTGTACCATCTACAAGATGCACTGCAGTAACTCGCCAAGGGTCCTTTGGCAGCACCTTCCAAACCCACAAACACTACCATCTGGAGGACAAGGGCAGCAGATACCTGGGGACCCCACCACCTGGAGGTTCTCCTCCAAGTCACTCACCACCCAGACCATGGATATCGCCGTTCCTTCACTGTCACTGGGTAAAAACCCTGGAACTGCCTCGCTAACAGCACTGTGGGTGTACCTACACCTCATGCACCGCAAAGATTCAAGAGTGCAGCTCACCACCACCTTCTGAAGGGCAACTAGGAATGCGCAATAAATGCTGGCCTAACCAACGACGCCCACATCCTGATAATGAATTTTAAAAAACTATTCCCTGCAGCCCACCATCACCATCCCAGAGCTGATATGTGACAAGGAATATTCACACCACAAAGTGTCAGGAAAATGGCCATAATCAACGCGACAGTATCTGATTATCACCTCGTGACATTCAACAGCGTGAGCTGGAGCATAAACACCAGCCGAGACCAACGAGGTCGAATGGTCCGTTACTGTGCTGTATACTGGGGGGGGGCGGGATTCTCTCAGCCCAGGGCCGGGCCGGAGAATCCCCGCGGCCAGCGCGAATCGCACAACGCCGCCACGCCGCCCTGACTCTGGGATGCGATTCTCCGCTCCGCGTGATTGGCGCGGTGCTGGCCTGGGCCGTTCTACCCGGCCCCCCAGCCGATTCTTGGCCGGGATGGGCTGAGCGGCTGTAACAAAAATCTCAAAGCCTGCCGGCGCCGTTCTAATCTGCTCTCAGCCGGCAGGACCTCGGTGTGGAAGGGTCCGGGGGTGGCCTGTAGGGTGGGATCGTCCCCGGGGGGCCTCCGTTGTGGCCTGGCCCGCGATCGGGACCTCCTGATCGGCGGGCCGGCCTCTCTGGCTGGGGGCCTCCTTTCTTCTGCACCAGCCCCTGTAGGGGCTGGTTTAGCACACTGAGCTAAATCGCTGGCTTTTAAAGTAGACCAAGGCAGGCCAGCAGCACGGTTCGATTCCCGTACCAGCCTCCCCGGACAGGCGCCGGAATGTGGCGACTAGGGGCTTTTCACAGTAACTTCATTTGAAGCCTACTCGTGACAATAAGCGATTTTCATTTCTGTAGCTCTACGCCATGTTGCGTCGGGGCTGGAACGGAGAAGGGAGCCACTGCACAGGCGCGGACCCGACGGCGCCCAGTTTCAGAGAATTTACAGTGCAGAAGGAGGCCACTCGGCCCATCGAGTCTGCACCGGCTCTTGGAAAGAGCACCCTACCCAAGGTCAACACCTCCACTCTTTCCCAATAACCCAGTAACCCCACCCAACACTAAGGGCAATTTTGGACACTAAGGGCAATTTATCATGGCCAATCCACCTAACCTGCACATCTTTGGACTGTGGGAGGAAACCGGAGCACCTGGAGGAAACCCACGCAGACACGGGGAGAACGTGCAGACTCCGCACAGACAGTGACCCAAGCCGGTAATTGAACCTGGGACCCTGGAGCTGTGAAGCAATTGTGCTAACCGCTATGCTACCGTGCTGCCGGGATCAGCAGCTTGAGCGGCGTGGGCCGCTCCAGTGCCGTGCTGGCCTCCTGTCGGGGCCAGAATTGCTGACCCTGAGGCCATGTTGACGCCGTCAGAGAATCCCACCCTGGATGTGAACAAAGTGAGTTTGTGTCTTTATCCTGGGCCTTGCAGCTCTGTGTAACTTGCCTTCACGCTGGGCTGCCCATTCTGCTACTGAGCCATTGAGGGGCTGCCAAAAGTCTAACGGTATTGTCAACGTTTGCGGCCTTTAGCAGGTGGAGTGACTCGGTTGTCTTGCGAGGTTCGCTGTCCCTCCTTATGTTGCCCTCGTGAGGGTGGAGCACATTTGTGGCTCCGTTTCCTCACAGACTGGGAACAGTTGCTGTGTGGTTGCCCGAGCAACCAAAACATCAAAGAGTCTAGCTAACGTGCACACAAAGCTCATAATAACACCCCTGATCCTTACCCAAAACCATTGTACACCCAAAAATAACTCCCAGCAAAAGAGAGCGATCCCACCCTCTAACCGATCCATTATTGGATGCGCGCACAAACCAGTATAAGGGCCACCAATTCTCCCCTTGAAGTGGCGTACTGTGGCGGGGAGACACTGAAGAGGTTTTGTGACCGTTTTTATCGGCCTGTCCAATGGACACACATCACAACAGGTTTAACAGCGCGCAACAAAATCTCGCACCCCAAATTGCTTTGACCTCAGCTATTTTCAGAAACCCTGAATAAGGATCCTGAGGAAAGGTGACAGAACTGAAATGTTAACTATGATTCTCTCTCCGCACATACTGCCTGGAATGTCCACAGCATTTTCAGTTTTAATTTCAGACTTCCAACATCTGCAATATTTTGCTTTTGTCCTTAGATCAGGAGACACTTTCACTTTTCGCACATAATCGCCAGGACTAAATCTTCATAAAACACTGGTTAGGCCCCAGCTAGTGTATTCCTCCCACAGTCCAAAGATGTGCCGGTTAGGTGTGGTTACGGGGGTAAAGCGGGGGAGTGGGCCTCGGTGGGGCGCTCTTTCAGAAGGTCACTGTCGACTCGAGGGGCCGAATGGCCCTTTTATGCACTGGGGAAAATAGCTTGGGCGGGATTCTCTGACCCCCTGCCGAGTCGGAGAATCCTGGGGTGGGGGGGGCGCGAATCCTGCCCCCCCACCCTGACGCCGGCTGCCGTATTCTCCGGCGCCGGTTTTCGGGCGGGGGCGGGTCCACGCCACGCCGGTCGGGGGCCATTGCAGCGCCCCCCCCCCCCCCTCGGCAATTCTCTGGGCCCCAGTGGGCCGGGCGGCCGTCGGTTTCTGGCCAGTCCCACGAGCGTGGATTAGACATGGTCCCATATGGCGGGACCTGGCAGGTAAGTCGGTGAGGGTGGTCCTCGGGGGGGCTCAGGGGGATCTGACCCCGGGGGGAGGGGGGGGGGGGCACCACGTTGGCCTGGACCGCGATCAGGACCACCGATCAGCGGGCGGGCCTGTGCAATGGGGGCACTCCTTCCCCCCCCGGCCCCTGTTGGGCTCCGCCATGGCTGGTGCGGAGAAGACACCCCCCCCCCTGAGCACGCACCAGAATTTTCTGGCGGTTCCGTGCATGCGTGGGATCACGCCGGCCCTTTGCGCATCCGCGGACTCACGCAGTCCGTTCGGTGCCGGCTGGCATGGCGCCAACCCCTCCAGCATCCACCTCGCCTCTGGAAGTGCGGAGGATTCTGCTACTTCCAGTCGGCCCGACGCCGGAGTAGTTTGCGTCGTTTTTGATGCTGGCGTCGGGCCTTTACGCCGATTCCGGAGTATCCCGCCTCACGTCTTTGGACTGTGAGAGGAAACCAGAGCACCCGGAGGAAACCCACGCAGACACGGGGAGAATGTGCAAACTCTACACAGACAGTGTCCCAAGCCGGGAATCGAACCTGGGATCCTAGCACTGTGAAGTCACAGTGCTAACCACCGTGCTACCGTGCTGCCCCGGTACTTCAGAGGGAAGCTTGCTGAAGGTGAGATGGAGAATTGCAGCAAGGAACATCAAGTAGAGCATGGTTGTGAGATGACACAGTGTTGCTTGATCCCTGTCTGAAGATGAATTGGGGCTGTGGTGGATCTGCTGGTCAGGAACATAGCCGGATAAACAGAAAGCACCAGGCTTTTCTGATCCCGAAACGGCAACCCAGCTCGAGAGCACAGATGCAGCTCTGCAGACCACTGGAGACTGAGGTTCAGGAAAAAAAACTGCAACCTAAAGAAGAGATGGTGGGTGTGGAAAGCTCAGGAGATCCAGCAGTTAGTCAACAACCATGACATGCAAGGTTTCTTTCGCACAATCAAGACCCCTGCAGCCCAAGCTCTCAAGGCCCCACCTCTCTGCTGGCCAAGAATGGACAGGTGCTCATCTGGAGCAGAGAGGCCGTTAGTACCCACTGGAAGGAGCACTTCAAAGACTTTCTTCACACAAGCCAGAATCGAACCTGGGACCCTGGAGCTGTCCACAATGCTATCGTGCTATTGTGTAATGAGAAAGGAATAATTGGCAATCTAGTTTTGTGAGACCCCTTGAGGAGGAGCGACCATAATATGATAGAATTCTTCATGAAAATGGAGAGTGACATAGTTGATTCTGAGATTAAGGTCCAGAATCTAAATAAAAGAACGACATTGGTAAGAGGCGCGAGTTGGCTATGATGGATTGTGGAACGTTACTTAAAGGGATGATGGTGGATAGGCAATGGTAAACAGAGCGCCTGAGTGAACTGCAACACTTGTTACATTCTGTCAGACCCAAAAGCAAAATGTGAAAGGTGGCCAAACCATGCCTGAGGAGGGAAATTAGAAATAGTATTAGATCCAAGGAAGAGGCATACAAATTGGCCATTTGGGAGCAGTGAGAGTAAGATTGCGGGGAACATAAATACTGACTGTAAAAGCTTCTATATGTGTGCGAAGAGAAAAAGATTGGTAAAGGCTCCCCTGCAGTTAGAAATAGGGGAATTTACAATGGAGAACAAAGAAATGGATGGCCAACTAAATACATACTTTGGATCTGTCTTCACAAAGGAAGCCACAAATAACACAGCAGAAATGTTGGGGAACATTTTAGTTTAGTGAAAGGGAGGAACAGAAGTAATTCAATATTAGTAGGGAATTGGTGTTGGGGAGATTGATAGGGTTGAAGGCCGATATATCCCCAGGGTTTGATAATCTCAGAGTATTTAAGCAAGTGGCCCGAGAATTAGTGGATACATTGCTGGTCATCTTCCAAGATTCTACAGGCAATTCCGACAGATTGGAGGACAGTTAATATAACCCCACTATTTGAAAAAGGAAGCAGAGAGAAAACGGATTTATGACCAGTCACCCTGACATTGGTAGTAGGGATAATGCTGGAGTCCATTATCAAAGATTTACCAGCAGAGCACTTAGAAAACAGTGGCAGGATCGGACAGAGTCAGCCTGGAATTCTTTGGGGATGTAACGAGTAAAGTTGATGAAGGGGGCCCAGAGGTTGTGATTTATTTCAGAAGGCTTTCACACATAATAGCGGGATTCTCCGTTTCTGAGACTAAGTGTTGACGCCAACACCAAATTTGTGGACTCTCACGACACATCAACGGGCGCCGCGCCTGGTCCGATTCAGCGGCCGTTAAGGGGCTAACACCGGTGCCATGTGGAACGCAAGCGATTCCAATGAAAAACGATGTGGGTTCGCCGGGTCTGTGATAGATACTCGGGAGGCTGACAAGCTGCAGGCTCACATACACACTTCACTACCCACACACACTCATCCCAGCCAACAGGATGGCACTGGTTGCACTGGAGCACGCCCACACAGCTGATGGGTTGGCAGGGGCCAGAGGGCAGCTGGGGGGGGGGGGGGGGGGGTGGCCTGGGGGGACACCTATACGACCCGTGGCCCTAAGTTCTTAATGGGTTGTCAGCGGTGTGCCCAGCTGCGTGGCCGCCTTGCCGGCTTGGCAATGTTGTTCTGTGCCCCTCCACCCGAACCCCACAGCCCACCGCCTAGCCACGCCGCTAGGTCCCCCCAGCACTGACAGAAGCCTCCCGGTCAGCGGCACAATTGTCAGCACACTATGGTGATATTGGACACTTTCCATGTCCCCCCCCCCCCCCCCCCCCCCCCCTCTCCCTCAGCAGCCGCCGCGCCGGTTTCACAATTTTTAGAAGCACAAGTGAACCGCGGCATTGTGAACTCGGCCCATCGGAGGCATAGAATGGCGGAGGCCCCGGGAATACCGAGTCGGGCCCGCTAGTGATATGCAAATGGTGTTTACTGTACCTGCGTTCCGGTACGCATTGACGCCGCTGGCGAGAGGATGGAGAATTGCAATGAGGCGTCAAATCAACATCTGCCGCGATCTTGGCTTCGAAACCGATTCTCCGCCCAATCGTCTTTCCCGATTTCGGAGTCGGCCAACGGAGATTCCCGTCACAGAGATTAGTGTGTAAAATTAATGCTCATGGGATTAGGGGTAGTGTATTGAGATGGATAGAAAACTGGTTGACAGACAAGAAACAAAGAATAGGAATGAAGGGGCCTTTTTTCCAAGTGGCAGGCAGTGACTAGTGGGCTTCTGCCGGGATCAATGCTCGGACCCCAGATATTCATAATGTATATTAATGATTTAGATGTGGGAGCAAAATGTAATATTTTCTAATTTGCAGATGATACAATGCTGGGTGGGTGGGTGAGCTGTGAGGAGGATGCAGAGATCCTTCAGGGTGATTTGGATAAGTTGAGTTAGTGGGCAGATGCAGTATAATGTGGATAAATGTGAGGTTATCCACTATGGTCGCAAAAACAAAAAGGCAGATTAATAACTGAATGGCTATCGATTGAGAGAGGGAAATGTGCAACGAGATCTGGGTGTCCTCGTACACCAGTCGCTGAAGGTAAGCATGCAGGTGCAGCAGGCGGTAAAGAAGGCAAATGGTATGCTGGCCTTGATAGCGAGAGGATTCGAGTACAGGAGCAGAGATGTCTTGTTGCAATTATACAGGGCCTTGGTGAGGCCACACCTGGAATATTGCGTGCAGTTTTGGTCTCCTTATCTGAGGAAGGATGTTCTTGCTATGGAGGGTAGTGAAGGTTTACCAAACTGATTCCTGGGATAGCATCCTGGGAGAGATTGAGTCAGCTAGGATTGTATTTACTGGAGCTCAGAAGGATGAGGGGGGATCGCATTGAAACTTAAAAATTCTAACAGGGTAGATGCAGGAAGGATGTTCCCGATGGTGAGAGAGACCAGAACCAGGGGTCGCAGTCTGAGGATATGGAATAGACCATTGAGGGTTGAGATGAGGAGAGAGTGGTGAGCATGTGGAATTCGTTACCAGAGAAAGCAGTTGAGACAAAAACACTGTGGGCGAGATTCTCCGCAAATGCGGAGAGTCGTAAAGGCTGCCGTGAAACTGGCCGTGTTTCACAGCAGCCTTCACGCCCGTTCCCGGGACCCGATTCTCCCCCCACCCATCGGGGCTAGGAGCGGGACCCCGGGAATCACGGCGTTGCGGCCTTTACGACAGTCGTTAAGGCTGCGCGCCAAGGTGACGCACGGCTGGCGTCTGTATGATGTCAGCCGCGCATGCGCAGGTTGGAGCCGGCTCCAACCCGCGCATGCGCGGCTGACATCATCACGCCATTGACGGAACCCGCGCATGCGCGGTTCCGCATTTCTCCACCGCCGCCCGACAGGATGTGGCGGCTTGATCTTGTTGGGCGGCGGAGGGGAAATAGTGCGTCCCTTTTGGACCCAGGCCCAATGATCGGTGGGCACCGATCGCGGGCCTGTCCCCTCCCGAGCACAACGGTGGTGCTCCCGCCCCAAACGGGCATCCAGCGCCCGTTTTTACAACGGCAGCAAGCAGGTGTGTTTGCTGCCGTGGAAAAACAGGCGTAAAGGCCCGGCCACTCGTCCCATCGGCTGCGGAGAATCGCCGCTCGATGTAAAGAACGGCGAGCGGCGATTCGTGACGTGGGTTGGGTGAGGGGGGGGGGGGGGGAATAGCGGGAGGGCGCAAAAAAATGTCGGGAGGCCCTCCCGCTATTCTCCCAACCGGCGTGGGCAGCGGAGAATCGCGCCCTGTATGTTTTCACGATGCAGTTAGATATAGCAATTGAGGCTCAAGGGATCAGGAGGAAAGGGGGAACAAGTTAATGAGTGGAAAATGTTGGAAAAGTATCCGTGAAACTGAAAGGGAAAGTCTATCAGACAGTTTGGAACTGGCCTCGTTATAAAGTGCAGAGATGAACACTATCAGAGTGGAGACTAATGAGATGCAGACGCTGAGGTGAATGTGTGGAGCAACGAGGCTGGACAGAATCGGGAACCAGCACATCAGTGACAATTGTGGGAATATTGAAGAAAGTACCTGGGAAGGGCCTGACATGATGGTCATCTGTCAAGGAGAGAGAGAGAGAGAGAGAGAGAGGAAATATGATGATGTGAGTGATGGAGATGGGAGGAAGGATAAGAGAAAGCCTGAATTCCAGCTGGAAATTGTTATTATTATGCATCTTCTTATTTAAATCCATTGCTGATATCATCAGTAAGTGCTGTGATAACATTAGTTGTTATTACCTGCGTACACTCATATTTAATTGTTGCCAGTCCTAATTATATTCAGTTATTGTTTTTTGATGTTTAATTGCTGCTCATTTTTCTGAGTCCCGGGCGGCACGGTGGCGCAGTGGTTAGCACTGCTGCCCCACGGCGCCGAGGTCCCGGGTTCGTTCCCGGCTCTGGGTCACTGTCCGTGTGGAGTTTGCACATTCTTCCCGTGTTTGCGTGGGTCTCGCCCCCCACAATCCAAAGATGTGCAGGGTAGGTGGATTGGCCATGCTAAATTGCCCCTTAATTGGAAAAAATTAATTGGGTACTCTAAATTTAAAAAAAATAATTTTTTTTGAGTCCTTGCTGTATGTTAAATATGATTATTTTATATACTATAGAGATTCTGGTTTAGCACACTGGGCTAAATAGCTGGCTTTTAAAGCAGACCAAGGCAGGCCAGCAGCGCGGTTCAATTCCCGTACCGGCCTCCCCGAACAGGCGCCGGAATGTGGCGACTAGGGGATTGTCACAGTAACTTCATTGAAGCCTACTCGTGACAATAAGCGGTTTTCATTTCGTCTCATCTTTCCGACTACCCTCTTGAGGTGACATTCCCACAGAAACCTATGGTGGCGAGAAATTTAATGCAATGGGATTGGAAAAGGAATGGGTGACAGACAGGAGGAGTAGGGAGAAGGAAGGTCAAACAGTATTGTGGCTTCCCAAGTAAAATGGGAGAAACCCAGAGATGGAGGAGATAGGAATGACTTGCGCATGAGTTGAGGCTCACTCGTATTCCCACTCCTTGCTAATCCATTGGTGCTACCACGCTGCATAACTCATTCACTTTCAACAAGGTTCCTATCTCTCTTCCCACAAAAAAGTGACATAAAGTAATCGACTCAGGCAAACCTCCTGATGATCTCAGAAGATCTGCCTGTGTGTGCCCAGTCTCGCTGCCCTTGTTGTGTGTTGGGTTCAGTCTGCACATCAGAGGGTTTCCCCCCAGGAGCCTAACAACTACAGAGTGAGGAAGTAGGGGACTTGTAGTTCCAATGCCCTGGAACAGAACAAACTGGAATAGGAGACGGGGAGATGAGACAGGAGATGTCAATGTAGTAATGGCGTGGGGAATATCAGATATTAGAGCTCAAGCAAGAACAACAACAACCTGCATTTGTACAGCACCTTTAACATAGTAAGAATTTCCAAGATGCTATAAGGCAAAGCGGGATGTATTAACATAGAATTAACATAGAATTGACAGTGCAGAAGGAGGCCATTCGGCCCATCGAGTCTGCACCAGCTCTTGGAAAGAGCACCCGACCCAAGTTCCACACCTCCACCCTATCCCCATAACCCAGTAACCCCACCCAACACTAAGGGCAATTTAGCATAGCCAATCCACCTAACGTGCACATCTTTGGACTGTGGGAGGAAACCGGAGCACCCGGAGGAAACCCACGCACACACGGGGAGGATGTGCAGACTCCGCACAGACAGTGACCCAAGCTGGAATCGAACCTGGGACCCTGGAGCTGTGAAGCAATTGTGCTATCCACAATACTACCGTGCTGCCCCACGGTAGCACAAGTTACCAAAGTTTTGGCCAAAGGGGGGCAGCATGGTGGTGCTGCCTCACAGCGCCGAGGACCCGGGTTCGATCCCGGCCCTGGGTCCCTGTCCGTGTGGAGTTTGCACATTCTCCCCGTGTCTGTGTGAGTTTTGCCCCCCACAACCCAAAGATGTGCAGGCTTGGTGGATTGGCCGCGCCAAATTGCCCCTTAATTGTACAAAATGAATTGGGTGCTCTAAAATTTTTTAAAAATAGGTTTGGTCAAAGGGAAAGATTTAAAGGAATGTCTTAAAGGAGGAGGGAGGGGCAGCACGGTGGTGCAGTGGGTTAGCCCTGCTGCCTCACGGCGCTGAGGTCCCAGGTTCGATCCCGGCTCTGGGTCACTATTCCTGTGGAGTTTGCACATTCTCCCCGTGTTTGCATGGGGTTCGCCCCCACAACCCAAAGATGTGCAGGGTAGGTCAATTGGCCATGCTAAATTGCCCCTTAATTGGAGAAAATGAATCGGGTACTGTAAATTTTTTTAAAAAGAAGAAAAAAAAAGGAGGGAGAGCTGGAGACACTAAGGGCGGAAATTCCGGTGCAAGAAGCTGAAGGTATAGCCGCCAATGATGGAGCGATGGGAATTGAGACGGGCTAGGACGGGTAAGTGGAGTTAAGAATCTAGAATCATAGTATCCTAACAGCGCAGAAGGAGGCCATTCAGCCCATCGGGTCTGCACCGAAGCTCAGATGTGATTTTATTTAATATTGTAGCAGATTCGAAAGGCTATGCAGCCTAATCCTTCCCCTATTTCTTATGTCTTTATGCAAGAGGCCGGAATTGGCAGGGCGCAGAGACCTCGGAGTGTCGTGGGACTTGGAAAAAGGAAGGACCAATAGAAACTTCCAGGCACCAATAAACATAGACAGAGTACAGAATCGTGATAGCATTGCCAAGAATGGATGTGCACGTTTTGCCTCTTTCGGGGTGAAGAATGACAGACAGACCCAATGCTTCATTGCCAATGGTCTGCCTCATGCATTCAATAATAAACACTAAGCGGTGGAGATTTCCAGCTCCAAACTTGGAGCAAAGACAAAAGCTGCCGATATTAAGTGTATATTTTTTCCAGTGTTCCAAACCTTGCTTTATTCAGTATAATTGGAAACAGCCATGTTGCCATATCTTGGAACAGGAAACCTGCTCTGCTCAGTAATTTTGCTCTACTTGCCGGTAAATATTTGGAAGCAGGACTGACCATGTCACAATTATGTGTGTGTGAGGTGTGTGCGCGTGTTATTGCTTTCACAGATTGCCTTTCCCTTTAATTCTCCTCCCTCAGGAACATTGTTGGGAGGCAGTTTCACAAAGGCTGCCTGCCCTCCCGTGCCTTGGCCAATTTTTTTCTTATTCATTAAAGGGGTGCGGGCGTCGCTGGTTCAACCCAGCATTTATTGCCCATCCCTAAATGCCCTTGAGAAGGTGGTGGTGAGCTGCCTTCTTGAACCGATGCAGTCCTTGAGGTGCAGGTGCACCCACCGTGCTGTTAGGGAGGGACCTCCAGGATGTTGTCCCAGTCACAGTGAAGGAACGGCGATACATTTCCAAGTCAGGGTGGTGAGTGACTTGGAGGGGAACCTCCAGGCGGTGGGGTTCCCAGGTATCTGCTGTTCTTGCCCTTCTAGATGGTAGAGGTCGTGGGTTTGGAAGGTGCTGTCGAAGGAGCCTTGGTGAGTTGTTGCTTGTGGGTGGCACACACGGCTGCCAACGCACATTGGTACTGGAGGGAGTGACTGTTTTATGGCTGGGATGCTAATCCAGTGGACTGCTTTGTCCTGGATGATGTCGAACGTCTTGGAGCAGCACTCATCAGATTATTCCATCAGACTGCTGACTTGTGCCTTGAGTCTGTATATGTGGTTTGTGGAACCCACCTCTTCACTCACCCGAGGAAGGAGCTGTGCTCCGAAAGCTAGTGATTCGAAACAAACCTGTTGGACTTTAACCTGGTGTTGTAAGACTTCTTATTGTGCCTTGCAGATGGCGGACAGACTTCGGGGAGTCAGGAGGTAAGTTACTCGCTGCAGGATTCTTGGCACCTGATCTGCCCTGGTAGCTACAGTATTTATATGGCTTGTCCAGTTCAGATTCTGGTCAATGGTAACCTCCAAGGTGTTGATAGTGGGAAAATCAGCGATGGTAATGCCATTGAATGTCAAAGGGCATTTTGGTTAGATCCTCTCCTGTTGGAGCTGGTCATTGCCTGGCACTTGTGTAGTGCGAAGATTATTTGCCACTTGTCAGTCCAAGCCTGGGTATGGTCCAGGTCTTGCTGCATTTGACATGAACTGCCTCTTGATGCCGGTCTTGATGTGTTAAGTTTAGACAATGAATGTAACTGGCTATTTGATTGTGGAGGCATCACAGCTGTGACTTAGTCCTGCCCTCTGCCCATGCCTGTAGTCCTGCCCTCTGCCCATGCCTGTAGTCCTGCCCTCTGCCCATGCCTGTAGTCCTGCCCTCTGCCCATGCCTGTAGTCCTGCCCTCTGCCCATGCCTGTAGTCCTGCCCTCTGCCCATGCCTGTAGTCCTGCCCTCTGCCCATGCCTGTAGCATGCACCTCCCAATGAGGGTCATTGGAAAATGGCCAGTAGACCTGGACTACTTTAACTCATGGTCAGGGAGGGAGGGGGGGGGGGGGGGGTAGTGGGTGATGCTGTGCAGAATTGTTAAGATTCCTTGTAAGTGAGGTAGCAGACAGTTGTGGCACATATGAATCCATGTCTAAGTGTGCGTTAGTTAGACTAAATGGCTAAAACATAATGGGGGGTGGGGGGGGTAATTCCCCCACCCCCACCACCACCAATGCTGTAACAGGAATCCCGACGACAAACTTCGGGATCCTTGTGCAGGTGGTTGGGCCTGTGTTCTTGAGAGTTTAGACAAATGAGCGATGACATCATTGAAGCATCCAGTATTCTCATTGGGCTCGACAGGGTCAATGCAGGATGGATGTTTCCCCTTTCCCCTGGCTGGGGACAGGGAGGGGGCGGTGGGGAGGAGGGGGAGGGGACGGGGGGTAGGGAGGGGGAGGGGTTGGGGGCTAGAACCAGGAAACAGTCTCGGAATTATAGATAGAGACTTTGGGACTGAGATGTGTGTGGGTTCCCGTGTCCGTGCCGGCCCCCGGGCAATATGGCAAAGCCCTACACGGGCCCGGCGCGGAGGAACATAGGCCCTCATGGAACCAGGCCACCCACTGATCGGTAGGCCCTGATCGTGGGCCAGGTCGCCATGGAGACGCTCGCGTGGTCGGATCCCACCACCCACCCCCCTCTAGGACGGCCCCCCGCACACTTCCCGTGTGGGACCTGAATAACCCATGCTGGTGGGACACGGCGAAACTCAGTGGCCACTCGGCCCATCGGGGCCCAGAGAAGCGCTGGGGGGGGGGGCGGTTTCAACCGCCCTCGACCGGCGGGGCACCGATCCCGCGGGCGCCGGAGAATTGGTAAGGCGGTGTCGAGGTGGCGGGGCGTGATTCTCGCGTTCCCCCCGTGGGGATTCTCTGACCCGGCACAGGGTCGGTGAATCCCGGTCAATCTGTTTAATACCATTGAGAGCAGTGAAACTCAACACTTGTGAATACGGTTCCATTGTCTGATGTCATCCAGGGAACCCGTGAGTTGAAAACCATCGGTGCAATCCTTCGATGGTAGCTTGCGATGTGGGTGACTTCACCTCAAAATGGTCCATCCATTTAGCGTGTGCGTCAATCATGAGAAAAACATTGTGCCCAGGAATGGACCAAGACAATCGATATGGATTCGTACCCAAGGCTGACCAGGCCATTCCTGAGGATGCAATGGGGCTGGAGAAGGCAATTGTTGCAGTTGGCACTATTGGCATAGCATCTCGATACCCGCATCAATACCAGGTCACCACATATAACTCCTGGCAGCCTCTCCACCTTAGAGACGGCAGGATGAGCACAACGTCATTCAGTTCGGAGCATCTCTCTCCTCGGTACAGGAACAACTATTTTTCCTCCCCAGAGTACAATGCCACCTGTTCTGTGCTGTATTTCTCTATGTTCTATGTTCTAACAAATCAATTAATTTGTTGCGGGTAAGGAATGGTTTCATTTCCTTGGAAACGGGCTCATTGACCCATTTTCTCGGTATTTTGGCCGGGATTCACCGAGCCTCCGTGCCAAAATGGCACTCGGCGTGGGGGCATGGGGCGGAGAATGGGGCGTCAGACCCACGATCGGGTCCAATGCCGGGACGCGAACCTTCGGCGACTGGAGAATCGGCGGCAGTCGCGCGGGTGCGATCGATGCGACGCCGGTCGGGGGCCATTGAAAGAGGCCCCCGTGGCGATTCTCCGCGGTCGACTGGCCAAATTCCCGCCGGCGTGCTTCACGTATGGTTGTACTCGGCGGGAGCGCGCCGTTTCGGCTACCGAGAGGGTTCTTGACACAAACCTAATGGCCTTTCAGAGCAGTTGTCCTCAGGCCGTCCCGATGACATGCGGCGTACTGTTTTGGAGGGGGCGGAGCATCGCAAAAGCGGGGCCACCCCCCCGGTTTCGGCGACAATGTGGATTCTCTGGCCGATCGCCGAACGCCATTTCGGAGACCGGAGACCGGAGAATCCCGTTCAGGGTCCATCTTGATTTTAGATTGAACAAGGAGTGAATAAGTGAATACCAGAATCACCGGGGTTAAGTTCTTCCACACTGTATACTTGTAACATCTTGGTTGATCAATTACTCAGTAACCTTGACTTAGCTCTGCACAGCTTTATCACATGTCCTCTCTGTGATGGTAGAATCACTCGGCCTCCTTAAACCACATGATTCAGGAGCGTGATTATCTCCACATCGGTAACATTCCATTTTAAGCATTACTGACTGATTGTCTACTCTGTACCTTTTTGTTTAGTTCACGGCTGATGTTACTTCCCGATTCACGGCTGCTTCAGTGGTTTCGCTGCCATGCCTGGCTGCAGGTTCCTGCCCTGACTGGTGAAAGGCACCATTTTGTGTGCTCTGCAGCCCTTGTACACTTCTCTTCAGTGCTTTCCAAGGTCAGCACTTTCTCCAGTGCTCGTTTCAAAAACGTGTCGACCTCCGCAAGCGATCTGCGTTGAACAGCATCGTTGTTCACGCCACAGACTAACCTATCCTGCAACATGTTGTTTAGGGTGGCTCCAAAATCACAATGCTGCGATAATTGCTTCCGCTTAGTGAAGTAGATCACGATCGATTCGCGTGGGACTCTCAACCTTAAATTTGAATCTCTGAAGAATGACTGGTGGTTGAGGTTGCAATTGAGCCATCACTAAACACACAAGTTCACGAAATGATTGGGAATCCGGCAGGTTTGGGGCTGTAAGACTGAGTTCCACAAACAGTTTGGAGAAGTGCTTTGCATTTTGCCTCCTCACCTGCTTTGTTTCCTTGGAAATAATATCCAAGGTGCTCATCGTATTGGGTCCAGTCCTCAGACTGTGATTGAAACAGGATGCTCACAGCTGTCGACGCAGGGGCAGTGTCAGGATAATTTATCCTCGTCGCCAGATGTAAAAATGGCCTTTCACAGACCTCAGCCGGGATTCTCCACTACCCGGCGGGGCGGGGGGTCCCGGCGTGATGGAGTGGCATGAACCACTCCGGGGTCGGGCCGCCCCAAAGGCGTGGAAGTCTCCGTACCTTTAGGGGCCAAGCCCTCACATTGAGGGGCTAGGCCCGCGCCGGAGTGGTTCCCGCTCCGCCGGCTGGCATGAACGGCCTTTGGCACCCCGCCAGCCAGGGCCGAAGGGACTTCGCCGGCCGGCAGAAGTTCGCGCATGCGCCGGAGCATCAGCGGCTGCTGACTTCATCCCTGCGCATGCGCAGGGGAGGAGGTCACTTCCGCCTCCGCCATGGTGAAGACCACGACGAAGGCGGAAGGAAAAGAGTGCCCCCACGGCACAGGCCCGCCCGCCGATCGGTGGGCCCCGATCGCGGGCCAGGCCACCGTGGGGGCACCCCCTGGGGCCAGATCGCTCTGCGCCCCCCAGGACTCTGGAGCCCGCCCGCGCTGCCTGCTCCCGCCGGTAAGGTAGGTGGTTTGATCCACGCCGGCGGGTGAAGCATGACAGCGGCGGGACTTCGGCCCATCGTGGGCCGGAGAATCGCCGGGACGGGGCACGCCGACCGGCGCAGAGCGATTCCTGCCCCCGCCGAATCTCCGGTGCGGGAGAAGAATCTCCGGTGCGGGAGAATTCGGGACATGGCGGGGGCGGGATTGACGCCGGCCCCTGGCGATTCTCCGGTCCGGCGGGGGGTCGGAGAATCCCGCCCCTCATTAGTGAACACAAAAGGTATTTATTAATAAGCATTTTACAAGGGGCAGCATGGCGGTAATTCGCTCCCAAAATATCTCTGCCTAGGAGCCTCTCTCACCATGGCGGTGATTCCACACTCTGAGTCCCGATTGGTCACCCTGGCCAGGTGACTCTTAATCTGCTGTGTTGCCCTTTGAGGGACAATCAGCAGACCATATCTCTCTTGGAGTATTGTTCTATCGGTGCCAAGGGGCCTTGAATGTAGCACTGAAGTGGCTGGTGTGGGCCTCAGTGATGTTGGCAGAAGGTTTACTAATGAGGGCATAATGGGCTCATTGGCAGGGTCAGCATTTATTCGCCGTTCCCAGATGCCTTTGAGACGGTGGCGGTCAGCTGCCTTCTCGAGCCGCTGCAGCCTTGCATTTTTATAGCACCTTTCACCACCTCAAGCTGTTCCACACCGCTTTCCAGTCAAGAGACGCCGTCGTCACTGTGAGAAACATGGCGCATTGCAAATACTCATAAACAGCAACTAGGAACCGTGGGCATAACACAGCGGCTCTGAGATTGATTGGCGTCTCACAGCTCTGACTGCTGATGGGCTAACCCCGGGACCAACCTAAATCAAACCTGAAATTCACCTCACATTTGTAGCCCGGTTATTGTCCGTGTCGTCCAACTGAGCTGATAAGTGTGTTCTCGTTTAATTCCTTCTTTAAATTTGTACAAGGTGAAGAACCTTTATGTTTAATCAAGCGGAGGAATTTGCAGCCAGTTATGTTACCCAGCCACTCACTCCCAATTATGTTTTGCTAAACTGATTGCGTGCGACAGAGGGGCATTTTACCAGCCGTCTGCGTCACCAGACAGCCACCATATCTAATCTAGGGCGAGAGGTCTGGAGGCACCAGCGAGCTCATCCCCACCATGACAACGTCTGGCGCTTTTAATAGGGAAAGAAGCTGTTCTGAAAAAATCAGCAAATGTTATTAAACAGGAAAAGCTTGGAGACAGGAGAGACACGAGATAACAGCCTGCACAACACACACATACACATCAGCAGGGCAGGCAATCTCCCCCTCGTGCAGCCTCAGTGTCGCTAGTTGTGTGTAAGGATGGCAGTAAAAAGGGAACTATTCAAAAACAACAATGTTTGAAAGTTCACCAAATGTTTCTCAGACTTTTAAAAGAGGCGTCTTTTCGGGAAGATAAGCAAAGACCCGAGAGGTTTCCACCAGCCACTGGCTAATGTGGAGCCAATCGCAGTCGCTGCCGTTTCCTGAACTGCCGATTTGCTTAAGTGCTAATTAAACCTTGGCCGGGGTCTGTGAAAAATCCTCATCTTTGCACCGAGAGTTAGCCCCCATCCCAAGCTCCGAGGTGGGGCGATTCGAGGGGGCTAAAAAAACCTGTAATTTAGACATGCTTGCCAGTGACATTTGCCCAGATGTTTTGCGAATGATGCCACCTGAATGTGCAATTAAAACTCATGCCCCCTTGACCCCCCCCCCCCCCCCCTCACCCTGAGAAAGGCGGTTCTTACTCAGGCGTTGATACCCTTACAGCCTGCAGAATTCGCACAAATTAACTGCACTTCCATAAAACAGAAAATGCTAAATATATAGAACAGATGCCTCAACATCTGTAAAACGAAATAACAGGTTAATGTTCTGGGTCTGGAACATTCAGCTGAATTCTTACTGAGGCGGTGAGAATCCCAACCCAAAATGCCGCCTCGTGCATCGCCTGCTCAGATGGACAGGGACTTGACGTACTTTCAATTTGTTTTTAAATTTCAGATTTTTTTTTGTCCAAAGTTGTGCAGGATAGGTGGACTGGCCGTGCTAAAAAAATCGCCCGTAGTGTTTTAAAAAAATTCATCATGGGACTGCTCCTACAATGTAATTCTGGTAGGACAGGCCCAAAGCCGGCTGCTGAGAGATCAGTATTGATTCCTCAGATACTGAAGCAGTTCATGTCCAAATGCAGTGAGATCTGGACAACATTCAGACCACGCTGATAAGTGGTGAGTAACATTCACGCCACACAAGTGCCAGGCAATGGCCATCTCCAACAAGAGAGGATCTAACCACCGCCCCTTGACATTCAAGACATCACTATCACTGAATCAATGCCCTGGGGGCTACCATTGACCAGAAACCCAACTGGACTAGCCATATGAATACTGTGGCTGAAAGAGCAGGTCAGAGGCTAGGGACCCTGCAGTGGGCAACTTACCTCCTGGCTCCCCAAAGGTTGTCCGCCATCTACAAGGCACAAATCAGGAGTGTGATAGAATGCTCTCCACTCTCCTCGTTATGTGCAGCTCGAACAACATTCAAGAAGTAGGGGGCAGCACGGTAGCATGGTGGTTAGCATAAATGCTTCACAGCTCCAGGGTCCCAGGTTCGATTCCCGGCTGGGTCACTGTCTGTGTGGAGTCTGCACGTCCTCCCCCTGTGTGCGTGGGTTTCCTCCGGGTGCTCCGGTTTCCTCCCACAGTCCAAAGATGTGCGGGTTAGGTGGATTGGCCATTCTAAATTGCCCGTAGTGTCCTAATAAAAGTAGGGTTAAGGGGGAGGTTGTTGGGTTACGGGTATAGGGTGGATACGTGGGTTTGAGTAGGGTGATCATGGCTCGGCACAACATTGAGGGCCGAAGGGCCTGTTCTGTGCTGTACTGTTCTATGTTCTATGTTCTAAGCTTGAACAAAGGCTGTAACGAGCCACAAACTTTCATCCCCTCCACCACCGACGCTGTGTGACAGCCGTGCGCACCATCTACAAGATACACTGCAGGGGAAATCACCAAGGTTCCTGAGAAAGCACCTTCCAAACCCACGACCACTGCCATCTAGAAGGGCCATGATGTGGAGATGCCGTCGTTGGGCTGGGTCCAGGTTCACCTGAGGAAGGAGCTGCGCTCCGAAAGCTAGTGATTCGAAACAAACCTGTTGGACTTTAACCTGGTGTTGTCAGACTTCTTACTGTCTGGAAGGGCAGCAGACACATGGGAACATCATCACCTGGAGGTTCTCCTCCAAGTCACCCATCACCCTGACTCGGAAATATATTGGCCGTTCCTTCACTGTCGCTGGGGCAAAATCCTGGAACTCCCTCCCTAACAGCACTGTGGGTGTACCTACACCACACGGACTGCAGCGGTTCAAGAAGGCGGCTCACCACCACCTTCTCAAGGGCAATTAGGGATGGGCAATGAATGTTGGCCGAATGATGACACCCACATCCTGTGAGTTAATTTAAAAAATGTAGGCATTCAGACCTGCAGTTCTGGTGCAGTAATACAGCACACCGTACACCTGCACACACGAAAGGGGAAACCTCCTTGTCCCCCTCAAAGAAAAGAATGAGAAATCCCGGTTCCAAAGGGAGTGCAGCATTAAAGCCCGTGATGGTCAAGACTGGGTTTCTAGGACAGGTGACTCCAAGAAATGAGCTGAATCCAAATCTATCTGAAATCTAGAAACTAGCATTCCCATTTACGTCACTGTCTGTGCGGAGTCTGAACCTCCTCCCTGTGTCTGCGTGGGTTTCCTCCGGGTGCTCCGGTTTCCTCCCACAAGTCCCGAAAGACGTGCTTGTTAGGTGAATTGGACATTCTGAATTCTCCCTCTGTGTACCCGAACAGGCGCCGGAGTGTGGCGACTAGGGGCTTTCACAGTAACTTCATTGCACTGTTAATGTCAGCCTACTTGTGACAATAAAGATTATTATTATATCTCAGGAACATTTCAAAGTCACACACAAGCCTAAACTACAGGAATTAGCTTTGCACGACGGAGCATCTAGCAGGAATATAAATCAGCCCTTCATAACCAGCAGGTAGGAGATTGTGGGTGGCGCATTATCTTCCAGGTCTGTAAGTACACAAGGCACGTTTGCGAAGTCTACTCAATCGTGGATTGCTTCAATGCTCAGGGACTCTTCCTAGGCGGCATAGTGCAACAGCTATATTTGCACAGCAGGATCCCACATGCAGCAGTGAGGTCAGTAAGGTCTTTTGGCTATTATCGATTGATAGAGTAATGCTGTCCCAGAACATCGCGTGCTGAGGGTGGGGGTTGGGATTTGGTCGGGGGGGGGGGGGGGGGGGGGGGGGGGGGGGGGCGGTGTTCTTTCCAAATTTTAAATGGGCTAATCCCTTAAAATTATGTTCAGTCAATACTGCAATGAACCTTAAACGGTGCACTGAAAGATTGTCCGCTGGGAGAAAACCTCCCTTCAGAGATCCCTGCTATCCCCTGAAATTAAATGAAAATCGCTTATTGTCATGAGTAGGCTTCAAATGAAGTTACTGTGAAAAGCCCCGAGTCGCCACATTCCGGCGCCTGTCCGGGGAGGCTGGTACGGGAATTGAACCGTGCTGCTGGCCTGCCTTGGTCTGCTTTAAAAGCCAGCGATTTAGCCCTGTGCTAAACCAGCCCCTTGTGAGCTGTGGGTTGGGACCATTGACATCGGCCTGAGCAAGCCGGCGATGCCTCCGTTCACACTGAGGGACGGCACCTCTGACCTTGCAGCATCCCCCCCCCCCCCCCCCCCCCCCCCCCCCCCACAGACCGTCAGCCTGCTTTATGTCGAGTTCGACAACAGACGTCACAGTTCTGTGAGATGAAAGTTCCCTGAGCTGACCCAGGAAGACACGGCATTGCCCCTTTAACAGGGCAAGGCTTTATTTAACAGTCTAATTCCGTGGATTATATTTGCTTTAATCAGAAGCATACATCTCTTTTTTCCTCTGTTTTCTTGGCATATTTTTCAAACCAGCAAAATGCATAAAATTGTTAGAGCCAGGCCAAGGAAATACCCACAATATATAATTTACATTGTATCAACAAAAATCTATCCTCAGTCCTCCTCGAAAATGAATTCTTTTAGCCGCAGTAAAGAGCGGCCTCCCTGACAGTCTCGAGCACAGGAACACGCTGTAATTGTTACAATGCAGCATCAGATTTTCAACGTGTACATTCGCTAGTTGGCGTCCCGATTAAATCAACTGTAGCTGCAGTTAACTCACGCCTTGTCTTTCATGGCCGCTGGTGCGCAGTTACCAACCCTTTGCCTGCTTCTCGAGTCCGGTCTGAACTGGTGTTTCTGTCCCGCCACGGGTGGGAATGTTACTGCACCAACGCTTGATGTACCCACCAGGAAGATTCTGGTCTTCCTTCTCCGAGCGGGAAGAGGAATTTGGGGCTGGATTCACCGTTTTTGAGGCTAAGTGCGGAGGATCTGTGGCGCTTTATGTCAAAAAAAATCGGCGGCGCCCTCTCGCCGATCCTGCGACCAGTGAGGGGCTAGCAGCTGCGCCCTGTACAACCCCCGGCTCCTACGATATAAATGGCTGGAGAATGGCCGGGTCCGTGGCCGCGCATACGCACGGCGATAACCTGCAGCAGACACAGCCCGCGGCCGCCACGCTGGGCTCCGACTGCTGAGACCACACGTCATCCGCGCGGCTGGGAACTCGGCCCATCGGGGGCGGAGCATCGGGGGCGGAGCATCGGGGGCGGGCCTTCAGATGACGCGATAAAGCCGTCACAATGGCGTGCGGCGCACAATGCGATGACACCATTTTGGAGGGGCGGAGCAGACGAAACCTACGTCAAGCAGGCGGCTCCCCCGATTTTGGCGTCTAAAGGGATTCTCCGCCCAGTCACCGATTACGAAATCGGTGTGGGGGAACGGTGAATCCTGCCCCTGGTCTTTTTAAAAAATCATTTTCCAATTAATGGGCAATTTAGCGTGGCCAATCCTCCCACCCTGCGCATCTTTTGGGTTGTGGGGCTGAGACCCACGCAGTCACGGGGAGAATGTACAAACTCCTCACGGACAGTGACCCAGGGCTGGGATCGAAACTGGGTCCTCGGGGCTGTGAGACAGCAGTGCTAACCGCTGCGTCGCCGTGCCGACCGAGGAAACTGGTCTGAGGGTGTCAGCCATCCAACCTGAAATTGATCTGTGTGTTAGGAGGAAGCTACAGAGAGCCTCGGGGGGTAGATGACGACCGCGGTGGGCCAAGATTGAGTGTGATCAAGATGAGCACAATAAATGGCGGACGAAGAGGAGTGTGTGAGAAATTCTCCCAGACGTGATGTTTTAACCTTGATGATGTGGTCTGCCGTGCTCTGGCCCTCACTTTGATGGGAAAATTGATTTCTTTCCAAGAGGCTTTGTGGAGCTGCCTGACTCACTTTCTGTTACTGTGTCTCTTTTGGGTGCCTTGGTGCCCTTGATCCTTTGCTCTTCTTTGAAGCAACACTGTGGGATCCTCCACGTTGACCTGTGAGGGGAGATGTGGCCTGGGTTTTAACAGGGCAGCACGGTGGCACAAGTGGATAGCATTGTGGTTTCACAGCGCCAGGGTCCCAGGTTCAATTTCCCGCTGGGTCACTGTCTGTGCGGAGTCTGCATGTTCTCCCCGTGTCTGCGTGGGTTTCCTCCGGGTGCTCCGGTTTCCTCCCACAGTCCAAAGACGTGCAGGTTAGGTGGATTGGCCATGATAAATTGTCCTTAGTGAGCAAAAAGGTTAGGATGGGTTATTGGGTTACGGGGATAGGGTGGAAGTGAGGGCTTGGGTGGGTCGGTGCAGACTCGATGGGCCGAATGGCTTCCTTCTGCACTGTATGGTCTATGTTCATCCCGCCCAAAAGCCCACGCCTTCAGTACCGCACTGGAGTATCAGCCGAGATCTTTTTCCTGACGTGGAAGTTGAACTGACAATCTCCTTTGACTCTGTGGCAAAAAGAGCCATTCTCCGAGACGCATGTGACACATAAGAAGGAAAAGAAATGCACAATGTGAACGTGTCAGACTGAGACAAGCAGAGTGACAGAAACATACACCATAGAACAGACAGGGAGAAAGAATAAGAGATTAACAGTGATGGAAGGCGGCCTGTGAGATGTAGAGAGAGAGAGAGAGACAATAGAATAGATGGAGAAGGAAATACAAAGAATTAGTAGGAAGTAGAGATAATTTTTCTTTGTCCCCGATCAATGTCAAAATAAACTAGTCGTTTAAAAGTAAGCCTTGAATCTACACCTTGTCAAATTTATTCTGAAGGGATTAATAAAGCCGGTTTTGATCTGAGTGTATCAAAGTTCCCATCACGATGGCAGACAATGTAATTTTCAGACCTCGTCGTTTTCAAGCATTGAAACATGTTTATTTAACGAAACAAAGCACATTAAAAAAGTACCCTGTTTATTCTCAACACACACCTAAAGATTACTGTCTGTGACCTCTACCACGACATGTAAATCCTTACTTGCACAGTAGCGAAAAATATGAGGCCTAGCCGTCGAATAAGCTATAATTACGCCTCCTTCATACCATTCTGCCGCAGTACTCAACAATAATCCTGTAACCAGGAGACTGATTATACACAGGGCACAGCCTTCTCTGTGATTCTCAAGTCTGTACAGCCTTGTCAATTGCTATTTTTAAGTTTTTATGAGGCCTTAAGGACCCAATCTTACGGTATGCACCAGCTACTTATTACCAGGGCCTCTCTTAATAAGAGCGTTCATTTGAAGAATCCATTTGCTTAGACGATGATTCATTTCCCATATGCTCTTTTCCTTAAGTTTCCGTTTCCCCCTTCAGTTTTATTCCCTGTTGTCCTGCAGGCCCAGGCTCTCCTTGGACTATGGGCTTCATTCGCCCTGCATGGCAACTCCACAGCATTGCCTGTCGAGAGAAATCTGCCATCCTTACCCGGTCTGGCCTACGATGTGGTTGACTCTTGACTACTCTCTGAAATGGACGGGCGAGCTGCTCAGCTCAAGGGCAATTAGGGAGGGGCAACAAATGATAGCCTTGGCAACCATGCTCACATCCCATGAAATAATGAGGAGAGGTGCATTGTAGCCCCATCCCCCATCCCCACTCCCTTTGTCCTGACTGAGGGCAGCATCAGGCATAGGGTTGTGAAGGCCTGGGCAGTCAGCTGGACTGGCAGCATGTCCTGCCCACTCTGTCTCAGATCGTCCATGGAGACAGCGACCAGCAAAAGGTCCTTTCATGGTCGTCCCCTCAATGACTCATTTCAGGCATATGGAAATCAGCACAATTTCCCCCTGGCCCCATTCAACCATCACCCCCTGCGGTCACTGACTTACATTGGCTCCTTGTCTGACAATGCCTTGTTTTATAAGAAAAAAAGGTCACTCATGTGTTCCAATTCCTCCATTGCCTCATTCCTAACCTGCCCTCTCCAGCCCTCTTCATCTCTGTGACCTCCTCCAGCCCAACAACCCTCTGGGATCTCTGTACTCCTCCAATTTTGGCCTCATGCCCACCCCTCCCGTTGCTCCACCCCCATCGTTAGCGGCCGTGATTCAGTGCCCCGGGTCCCGAACTCTGGGAGTTCCTCCCGAAACCTCCCCGTCACTACCCCTCCCTCTTCTCTTCCAAAATGCTGCTTAAATCTAACCTCATGGATCAAGATCTTGGTTGCCTGCATGGCAGCAGAGTGGGTACCACTGTTGCTTCACAGCTCCAGGGTGGCAGGTTTGATTCCCGGCTTGGATCACTGTCTGTGCCGAATCTGCACATTCTCCCCGTGTCTGCGTGGGTTTCCTCCGGGTGCTCCGCTTTCCTCCCACAAGTCCCGTAAAACGTGCTCTTAGGTAATTTGGGAAATCTGGGCCGGGATTCTCCCCTACCCGGCGGGGCGGGGGGTCCCAGCGTAGCGGAGTGGCGCCAACCACTCCGGCGTCAGGCCTCCCCAAAGGTGCAGAATTCTCCGCACCTTTAGGGGCTAGGCCCACGCTGGTTGGCGCCACACCGACTGGCGCCAAAACCGGTGCCAACGGCCTTTGACGCCCGCCGCCCGGCGTCGGAGCTGTCTGAAAGACCTTCGCCGGTTCGCGCATGCGCCGGTGCGTCAGCTGCCGCTGACATCACCACCAGCACATGCGCGGTAGGGGGGTTCTCTTCCGCCTCCGCCATGGTGGAGGCCGTGGCGGCGGCGGAAGAAAAAGAGTGCCCCCACGGCACTGGCCCGCCTGCCGGTCGGTGGTGGGCCCCGATCGCGGGCCTGGCCACTGTGGGGGCACCCCCCCGGGGTCTGATCGCCCTGCACCCCCCCCCCCCCCCCCCCCCAGGACCTCGAGGGCCCTCTCGCGGCGCCAATCCCGCCACCACCAGAGGTGGTTGAAACCACGGCGGGGGGGAGAGGCCTCTCAGCGGCGGGACTTCGGCCCATCGCGGGCTGGAGAATCGCTGCAGGGGGCTTGCCGATCGGCCCGGCGCGATTCCCGCCCCCGCCAATTCCCGGGTGGCGGAGAATTCCGGCCACGGCGAGGGCGGGGTTTTCGCCGGCCCCGGGCGATTCTCCGACGCTGCGGGGGGTCGGAGAATTTCGCCCCTGAATTCTCCCTCTGTGTACCCGGACAGGAGCCGGAATGTGACGACTAGGGGCTTTTCACAGTAACTTAATTGCAGTGTTAATGTAAGCTTAATTGTGACAATAAAGATTATAATACCTACTTATGAGTCTCGCTGTCAGGTTTTACCTGCGAACACTCCTGTGAAGCTCCTTGGAATACCAGAGGCGCTACCCAAATGCAAATTGCTGTCTCTGTCCAGGAGTGTTCCTCAGGGCTTTGACAGTTTGTGTATGAAAATCATTTGAGTCCAACAAGGAAAAGAATTTTATTGATAAAAAGAGCAAATTAAAAAAAAAATTAAATGGGTTTGTGGATGTACAATTCAGTGTGTCACGCTGGCATTGTCAACTCGCTTAAGCCGATGTGACCAACTGCTCTCCGCTCTACCTTGTCATTAACCGCCCCAGTCTTTTTCCTATTATTATTCCGATGCTGCTCTGTTATTTTTAGAGAGAAAGAGCTTGAGACACTGAAAAAAAATGCTGCCACTGTGTCTGCCTTTCTGTTTGTGACAGGGTCCGATCACTGTTGTTATCAGGCTTTGCTCCTATCAGTAGACACGGTTAAACAAGACCATGCCTTATCTGAGGAGGGGTGGGTGTGGAAACTGTATTAATTGCAAAGTTAGATAGGGAATGGTGCAGTACCAAAATATTTGGCTTGGGAAAGTGACGCCAGTCAACAGTGCAACAGGCAGATGGATTCCTGGCTGGCGCTGAATGAGCTCAACACCCAGCCAAGGCTGAGGGGTCAGCTACACTAGATCCCGATGTGCCACTGAGCTTACAGATGGATCTGCTGCCCCAGATCACTATCTCGCGCATCCTGCTTCGGGGAATGTGCTGATGTTGAAATCTTCAATCAGTTGTGTATCCACCATTGCTGCAGCGAAGTGGGGAGAACCTCTTGAGCAAGAAGGCTTTTGAGGTCCAGGAAACTGCGGAGACTGGAACACGAGAATGCCAGCTTACTCTCCCACAATGCAGTGCTGAAGGAGCGCTGCGGGGTCAGAGGTGATGAGGCATTAAGCCAAGGCCTGTCTGCCCTGTCAGGTGGATATAAAGGATCCCATTGCACTATGTTGAAGACGAGAAGGGGCCATTATTCATTCGTCAACTAACATCACAAAGACAGATGATCTAGTCTTTATCACACAGCTCTTTGTGCGGGCTAGCTGTGCGCAAACTGGTTGTCACGTTTCCTATGCTCCAACAGCGGGGAGACGGAAAATTCAGTGAAGCGGACAGACGCCCAATGGCTGTGGGCGGGACTGGAACATCCCAACCAACGAACACTGTTTCTCTCCCCAGATACTGCCTGAGCTGTTGAAAGTTTAGCTCAGTGGGCCGGACGGCTGTTCGTGATCATAGAATTTACAGTGCAGAAGGAGGTCATTCAGCCCATCGAGTCTGCACCGGCTCTTGGAAAGAGCACCCTACCCAAGGTCAACAACTCCACCCTATCCCCATAACCCAGTATCCCCACCCAACACTAAGGGCAATTTTGGACACTAAGGGCAATCCATCACGGCCAATCCACCTAACCTGCACATCTTTGGACTGTGGGAGGAAACCAGAGCACCCGGAGGAAACCCACGGACACACAGGGAGGATGTGCAGACTCCGCACAGACAGTGACCCAAGCCGGAATCGAACCTGGGACCCTGGAGCTGTGAAGCGATTGTGCTATCCACAATGCTACTGTGCTGCCCGCAGAGTGCAGGCCAACAGGGTGGGTTCAATTCCCGTACTGGCTGAGATTATTCACGAAGGCCCTGCCTTCTCAACCTAACCCCTTGCCTGAGGTGCGGTGACCTGGGACTATGCCGACTTCACTATTTCCAACATCTTTTGGTTGAATTTCTTTTTTTAAAAATAATTTTTATTGAGATTTTCACAAAATATCAGAAACAGAAAATAACAGCAAGAAAACCGTATTGACAACAAAAAAAAAGAAAAACACACTAACCCCCAAAACCAACCCCCCCCCCCCCCCCCCCCCCCCCCGCCCCCAGTAACACACAACGAAGAAATAGATAAGAACCCGGCATATTCAATAAACGCATATACACATTTCTCCCCCCCCCCCCCCCCCCCCACCCCGCCCCGGGTTGCTTCTGCTGCCGGCCCATTTTCCTACCGTTCTGCCAGGAAGTCCAGGAAAGGCTGCCACCGCCTAAAGAACCCCTGCACTGATCCCCTCAGGGCAAATTTCACCTTCTCCAATTTGATAAACCCCGCCATATCATTGATCCAGGCCTCCACGCTTGGGGGCCTCGCATCCTTCCATTGGAGCAAGATCCTCCGCCGGGCTACTAGGGACGCAAAGGCCAGAACACCGACCTCTATCGCCTCCTGCACCCCGGCTCCACTGCAACCCCAAAAATTGCGAGTCCCCAGCCTGGCTTGACCCTGGTTCCTACCACCCTCGACACCGTCCTTGCTACCCCCTTCCAAAACTCCCCCAGCGATGGGCATGCCCAAAACATATGGGCATGGTCCGCTGGGCTCCCCGAGCACCTAGCACACCTGTTTCGCCCCTGAAAAACCTACTCATCCTCGTCCCGGTCATGTGGGCCCTATGCAGCACCTTGAACTGTATGAGGCTAAGCCTCGCACAGGAAGAGGAGGAATTCACTCTTTCCAGGGCATCCGCCCACGTCCCCTCCTCAATCTCCTCACCCAGCTCCTCCTCCCATTTACCCTTCAGCTCCTCCACCGAGGCCTCATCCACCTCCTGCATGACTTGGTACACGTCCAAAATCCTCCCCCCTCCAACCCACACCCCCGAGAGCACCCTGTCCCGTACCCCACATGGGGGCAGCAGAGGGAACCCCTCCACCTGCCGCCTGGCAAACGCCCTAACCTGCATATACCTAAACATGTTCCCCGGGGGGAGCCCAAACTTCCCCTCTAACTCACCCAGGCTCGCAAACCTCCCATCCACAAACAGGTCCCTCAACCTCCTAATACCTACCCTGTGCCAGCCAAGAAACCTGCCATTGATGCTCCCTGGAACAAACCAGTGGTTCCCCCGTATCGGGGACTCCATCGAGCCCCCCACCTCCCCCCTATGCCGTCTCCATTGCCCCCAGATTTTGAGGGTAGCCGCCACCACCGGGCTCGTGGTATATCTCGTTGGAGGGAGCAGCAACGGCGCCGTTACCAGCGCCTCCAGGCTCGTGTCCACACAGGACGCCATCTCCATCCTCTTCCATGCTGCCCCTTCCCTGTCCATTACCCACTTACGCACCATCACTGCGTTAGCAGCCCAATAGTACCCACAGAGGTTGGGCAGCGCCAGCCCCCCCCATCCCTGCCCCGCTCCAAAAACACCCTTCTCACCCTCGGAGTCCCATGTGCCCACACAAATCCCGTAATACTCCTGTTAACTCTCCTAAAAAAGGCCTTCGGGATAAGGATGGGGAGGCACTGGAACAGGAACAAAAACCTCGGGAGCACCGTCATCTTGACGGACTGCACCCTGCCCGCCAGCGACAGCGGTAACATGTCCCATCTTTTAAACTCCTCCTCCATTTGCTTCACCAGCCTAGTGTGGTTAAGTTTGTGTAGGGCCCCCCCAGTTCCTAGCCACCTGGACTCCCAGGTACCTAAAAATCCTCCCTGCCCTTTTCAGTGGGAGCCTACCAATCCCCTCCTCCTGATCCCCCGGGTGCACAACGAACAACTCACTCTTACCCAGGTTGAGCTTGTACCCTGAAAAGCCCCCAAATTCCCTGAGAATCTTCATCACCTCCAGCATTCCCCCCACTGGGTCCGCCACATATAGCAACACGTCATCTGCGTATAATGACACTCGGTGCTCCTCCCCACCCCGCACCAGACCCCTCCACTTCCTCGACTCCCTCAACGCCATGGCCAGGGGCTCAATTGCCAACGCAAAGAGCAAGGGGGACAGGGGACACCCCTGTCTCGTCCCCCGGTACAACCGAAAGTACTCCAGTCTCCTCCTATTCGTGGCTACGCTCGCCATCGGGGCCTCATATAACAGCCTCACCCAACTGACAAACCCCTCCCTGAACCCAAACCTTTCCAGCACCTCCCACAAGTACCCCCACTCAACCCTATCAAAGACCTTCTCCGCGTCTAATGCTACCACTATCTCCGCCTCTCCTTCTACCGCCGGCATCATTATAACATTCAGAAGCTTGCGTATATTGGTGTTCAGCTGCCTTCCCTTCACAAACCCTGTCTGGTCTTCATGAATGACCCCCGGCACACAATCCTCTATCCTTGTGGCCAAGATCTTCGCCAACAGCTTGGCATCCACATTTAACAGCGCGATCGGCCTATATGATCCACACTGTAAGGGGTCCTTGTCCCGTTTAAGGATCAAGGAAATCAGCGCCCGTGACATAGTCTGGGGCAAAGCCCCCCCCTCCCTTGCCTCGTTAAAGGTCCTAACCAACAGGGGGCCCAGCAGGTCTGCATACATTTTATAAAATTCGGCCGGAAACCCATCCGGCCCCGGCGCCTTCCCCGACTGCATGCTCCCTATCCCTTTAACCAGCTCCTCCAGCTCAATCGGCGCCCCCAGCCCCTCCACCTGCCCTTCCTCCACCTTCGGAAATCTCAGCCTGTCCAAAAAGCGACCCCATCCCCCCCCCCCTCCACCGGGGGCTCGGGCCGGTACAATTCCCCATAAAAATCCCTGAAGACCCCATCAATGTCCACCCCCCTTTGCACCACATTTCCTTCACTCCACCAATCTCCCTAGCCGCATCCCGCTTACGGAACTGATGCGCCAACATCCTACTCGCCTTCTCCCCATATTCGTACACCATTCCCTGTGCCTTCCTCCACTGAGCTTCCGCCTTTCTGGTGGTCAGTAAGTCAAGCTTGGCCTGAAGATTACGCCGCTCCCTCAGCAATCCCTCCTCTGGAGGTTTGCGTATCTCCTGTCCACCCTCACCATCTCCCCCACCAACCTCTCCCTCTCTTTTTGCTCTCCCCTCTCCCTATTGGCTCGGATGGAAATCAACTCCCCTCTAATCACCGCCTTCAATGCCTCCCAAACCGTCCCCACCCGGACCTCCCCATTACCATTGGCCTCTAAGTACCTCTTGATACACCCAAAGCCGCCCGCCCACCTTCTCATCCGCCAGCAGCCCCACCTCCAGGCACCAGAGCGGGCGCTGGTCCCTCTCCTCCCCCAGCTCAAGGTCTACCCAGTGCGGGGCATGGTCTGAAATGACTATAGCCGAATACTCGGCATCCTTCACCCTCGAAATCAGCCCCCTGCTCAGGCCAAAAAAATCGATCCAGGAATAGGCTTTATGCACGTGGGAGAAAAATGAATACTCCCTGGCCCTCGGCCTCGCGAACCTCCAAGGATCCACCCCTCCCATCTGGTCCATAAACCCCCTCAACACCTTAGCCGCCGCGGGCCTCCTGCCCGTCCTGGAAATGGATCGATCCAATGGGGGATCCAGCACTGTATTAAAGTCCCCTCCCCCAGTATCAGGCCACCCGTCTCCAGATCCGGAATGCGGCCCAACATGCGCCGCATAAAACCTGCATCGTCCCAGTTTGGATCATAGACATTCACCAGCACCACCCGCTCCCCTTGCAACTTGCCGCTCACCATCATATACCTCCCTCCACTGTCAGCCACCACCTTCGATGCCTCGAACGACATCCTTTTTCCCACCAGGATCGCCACACCCCCGATTTTTTGCTTCCAGCCCCGAATGAAACACCTGGCCCACCCAGCCCTTCCTCAGTCTAACCTGGTCCGCCACCTTCAGGTGCGTCTCCTGCAGCATGGCCACGTCCGCCTTCAGCCCCTTCAGGTGCATAAACACCTGAGCCCGTTTGACCGGCCCATTCAGCGCCCTCACATTCCAGGTTATCAGCCGGATCAGAGGGCTCCCTGCCCCCCTCCCCTGCTGACTATCCATGACCCATCCCCTGCCCGCCCCAGGCCAGCGCACCCCGCTCGGCCCATTCCTCACGGCGGCAAACCCCCACCCCAGCCCCCCCTGCATACTCCAGCTCCTTCCTGGCAATTTCAGCAGCAACCTGCCCCCCCCCCCTCCCCCCCCGATCTCCCCCCCCCCCCCCACCAAAAGCTAACACAGTTATTTACAAACCCCCGACCCTCAGTTAGAGTCCAACTTCTTGGCCTGCTCAAAGGCCCACGCCTCCTTCGGGGACTCAAAATAAAAGTGCCGGTCCTTGTAGGTGACCCACAGACGCGCCGGCTGCAACATGCCAAACTTCACACTCTTTCTGTGGAGCACCGCCTTCGTCTGGTTGTACCCGGCCCTCCGCTTAGCCACCTCCGCACTCCAGTCCTGGTAGATCCGCACCACCGTGTTCTCCCACTTGCTGCTCCGCTCCATCTTGGCCCACCGGAGCACGCACTCTCGGTCAACGAACCGGTGGAACCGCACCAGTACCGCCCGTGGCGGCTCATTCGGCTTGGGCCTCCTGGCCAGTATTCTGTGGGCCCCCTCCAGCTCCAGGGGCCCCTGGAAGGACCCAGCTCCCATCAGCGAGTTCAGCAAGATGACCACATAGGCCCCCAGGTCTGACCCCTCCAGCCCCTCCGTGAGGCCCAGGATCCACAAATTTTTCCGCCTCGACCGGTTCGCCATCTCCTCAAACCGCTCCTGCCACTTCTTATGGAGCGCCTCGTGCATCTCCACCTTTACCGCGAGGGCCGCGGCCTCATCCTCTCTTTCGGAGGCTTGTTGTCGGAGCTCCCGGATCTCCACCCCCTGGACTGTCTGCGTCGCCAGCAGCTTGTCCGTATTCGCCTTCAGCGAGTCTAGCAGCTCCACTTCCAGCTCCCGAAAACAGCGCTGGAGAGTCTCCTGCTCCTGCGCTCACTGCCTCCATTCCTCGAGGCCTCCGCCGGCCGCCATCTTGTTTTTCTTCCCCCGCTTTTTTCTAGGCGCTGCCTGGCCCCACTCCTGGTCCAGACCATAGAACACTGGGGATCTGCTGCTGACATCTTCCCACATCGGGAATCGTCGATCAAGTACCGCTGGGGGCCCTTAAAAGAGCCCAAAAGTCCGTTCCTGGCGGGAGCTGCCGAACGTGCGGCTTAGCTCCGCATAGCCGGAACCGGAAGTCCTTTTGTTTGAATTCCTATCTTAAAACTATTTTCTTCTAATAAAAAGAGCCCCAGAATTTTCCATTTTTCCTTTGTAACTATACCCTTCTACTCCAGATGTCACTCCAGCAAATCTTCACTTCACCGTTCCAAAGCTTGAATATCACTCGGAGAATTAGTGTAGGATTAAGTGCAGTACTCCCAAATGTGACTTAAGCAGCGAGTTGTGCTATTTAAACATGGATTTTGAATGAAATCGATGGGAGGGGAGCTGAGTACGGAGAGAGGAGAAGGATGTATTAATACTGTCTGGCCCTTCACTGAGATCCCTGTGTGACGAGCGAGGTTTATCACCTCGAAGCCTTGTTTCGATAAATGCTCACAAGGTGCTCTTTATGGCCAGAATTTTCCACCGCCCTTTCGGGCTGGTACAGGGGCAGACCCGCTTTCAAAAACAGCACCAGCGCATGGCGTGCCAGCGTCCTGATGCCTTCAGGACGTGTGGGCTTTTCAAAGTGAGGGTGAGGGGGCAAGGAATTGTTCACGGGTGCAATGAACTCCAATTGGCTTTATTGGTTGGCCAATTGGAGTATGAGCTCCCTCAATGATAGCTCATTGAGGGGGCCCATATAATCACCTGTGTAGGCTTTGTGAGCCAGTCTTAAGTTGACTGGACTGCTAGCAGCACTGTTTGTAGCTGCTCCTGTAATATCGTTATTGTAAATAAATATTGGAGTGGTGATGGAACTCCTGCCTCCCGTGGATTACTACAGTGGCGACGAGGTAAACTAAGAATTTTGCGGAGACCAGCTGCCGCACTCGGAGGGTAAGCCTTGCCATTTTAAAAATGCCGTTTTTTGGGAGGTTAGAGGCCTTCGACCCGGCTATTGAGGACTGGTCCCAGTATGTGGAGAGAATGTGTTACTTCTTCCGGGCAAATGATATACTGACGGACGAAAGGAGACGGCTTATCCTGCTGTCGGCGTGCGGACCCTCCGCTTTCGCCATTATACGTAGTCTGACTTATCCCGATGCGCCGGACATGAAAACTTTCCAAGAAGTAACGGAATTGGTGAAAGAGCACTACGACCCAAAACCACCCCTCATTTTGCGTAGGTATAGATTCTATGCAGCGAAGTGGGAAGACAGGGAGTCAGTCACGAATTTCTTGACCCGCCTGAGAAGGCTGGCGGAAAAATGTGAGTTCGGCCCCACGCTAAATGAAATGCTTTGGGACCGGTTAGTGTGTGGTATAAATGACCTCACAATACAGAAACGCCTGTTGGCGGAAATGGAGCTAGACTGCAGGCAGGCGTTACAGCGCGCACTGTCCCTAGAAAAGGCAGCAAGTGGGGCGCAGGAACTACAGGGCACGCCAATGGAGGTAGATACCTGTGAGAGGGACTACCACAACGGGTCCTGCTACCAGATAGCCGCTCTCAGGAAAAGCCTGAGGAATAGAGGGAAAAGGGAAAACCCAGAACTGCCCCCAAGTCTGCCAGGACTAACTGGAGACAGAGGGAAGTACCGGCTGAGGCTCCCCCAACAGAGAAGGACCGTTTCTGGCACCAGACAGAGTGGGGTAACAACGACAGAAACCTTAGAAGGAGGTGGCAAAAGAGGAATAGCAGGTGGGGACGCAGGGAAGTACACAACCTAGACGCCCCATCCTACTCCGAAGGGGAACAATTATATAATATTGCAACGAAGAAAGCAGAAGCCATTAGGATTACCCCACGGGTGAACGGGGGGCTGACAATAATGGAAATAGACACGGGTGCGGCCGTATCAGTAATGGGAGTGGCAGCATTTAGAAAAATCAAAGATGGACTCCAGCCACTAACCCTCACAAAAACATCGACGAAACTTAAAACCTACACGGGGGAACCCCTGGAAGTTCTAGGCACGACTCATGTACCCGTGGAATATGAGAAACAATTGCTCAGATTACCGTTGACTATAGTAGAGGGCTCGGGTCCGAGCTTAATTGGACGGAACTGGCTGAAAGACCTAAAATTAGATTGGATGAAAATTTTCCAGAGTGGAAGCGGGCAGTTGAGTGGAGTACTCCAAAAATACCTGGAGGTCTTCCAGGAAGGTTTGGGGGAAATCATACGCGCCAAAGCAACTTTGCACGTGGACCCAGAAGCCCTTCTGAAATTTTGTAAGGCCAGGCCGGTACCTTTTGCATTAAGGAAGAAAGTAGATGACGAAATAGAAAGGTTACGGCGCAACGGCATTATCAGACCAGTACAGTTCTCGGAATGGGCAGCGCCGGTGGTACCAATTTTGATGTCAGACGGCTCGATACGTCTCTGTGGAGATTTCAAACAGACGGTAAACAAATACGCACTACTGGACAAATACCCAATCCCGAAAATAGACGACCTATATGCCAAATTGGAAGGTGGGCTTTGTTCAAGAAACTAGACATGAGCCTGCAGTTAAAACTGGACAAGGGCTCCCAGAAGTTCGCTACGATCAACACCCTGAAGGGCCTTTTTCGTTATACTAGGCGAGCATTTAGGGACATTAAGGAACAGCTGTCATCCGAAAATGTCCTAGAGCATTATGACCCAAGGAAGGAGTTGGTGGTCACTTGTGATGCTTCCCCCTACAGGGTAGGAGCCATCTTAGCCCATAGAGGAAGGAATGGGGAAGAACGGCCAATAGCCTATGCTTCGAGGACCTTGGCGATGGCTGAGAGGAAGTACGCCCAAATCGAGAGGGAAGGACTGGCGGTGATATTCGCAGTAAGAAAATGTCACCAGTATCTGTACGGGCGGAAATTCACCATAGTGACGGACCATAAGCCGTTATTAGGGTTATTAAAAGAAGACAAGTCAATACCCCCGATTGCATCAGCTAGAATCCAACGCTGGGCGTTGCTACTGGCGGCGTATAGATACGTTCTGGAGCACAGATCGGGAACGCGAGTAGCACATGCAGATGCTTTGAGCAGACTTCCCCTCCCGGACACTCCGCCGCAAATACCAAAAGTAGAGGCGACAGTAATGACTCTAAGTTTTTTGGACACCCTACCAGTAGACGCACAACATATTCGGTTGAGGATGCGAAAAGACCCAGTTTTAGCCAAGATGAAGCATTTACTGCTAACAGGGGAACTGGAAAGACCAGTGGAGCCCCGGATGCACCCATACTGGAGCAGAAGGGACCAAATAACCATAGAAGACGGTATCCTATTATGGGGAGCCCGGGTAATCGTCCCAGCTCAGGGCCGTCAGTCAATCTTAACCGAGTTACATCACGGACACCCAGGGATGTCTAAAATGAAGATGCCAGCTCGAAGCTACGTTTGGTGGCCAAGTTTGGACACAGACATAGCAGCCTTGGTACATCGGTGCCAGGAGTGCCAACAGGGGCAAAGAGTGCCACCAGCGGCGCCATTGCACACGTGGGAATGGCCAGGCAGACCGTGGACCCGCCTGCATATTGACCACGCCGGCCCTTTCATGGGCTCAATGTTTTTGGTGATAGTGGACGTCCACTCCAAATGATTGGACGTCCACCGGGTAAACGCGGCAAGCACATCATTGACAATTGAAAAGCTCAGGGCCTTGTTTGCAACACATGGACTTCCGGAGGTATTGGTGTCGGACAACGGAACGGCATTCACAAGTGGGGAATTTGGAAAATTCCTGAAGAAAACGGAGTCCGTCACATCAAAACGGCCCCTTACCATCCAGCGACCAATGGCCTGGCAGAGAGAGCGGTCCAGACACTTAAAGTGGGACTCAAGAAGCAGCCGGCAGCGTCAATGGACACAAAGCTCTCCCGCTGGCTGTTTGATTACAGGACCACACCGCATTCCACAACGGGCATACCGCCAGCTGAACTCTTAATGGGAAGGCGGCTGCGAACGAGGCTGAGTCTCCTTTTCCCAAATTTAACGGGGAAAGTGGAGAAACAACAGGAGGCCCAACGCGGGGGGCATGATAATAGTCGGCAGCAGAGACATTTCCAGGTTGGGGCACCGGTTTGGGTCAAGAATTATGGGAATGGACCAACGTGGGTCAAAGGCACGGGTAGAGTCCCAAACAGGGCCCATATCCTATGAGGTTTCGATAGGAGGTAAGGTGCTGAAGAAACACCTAGACCAAATAAGGGCAGCGGAACCACACCTGGAGGCAGGCGAAGCAGGACCACCTCAAGCTGGGATAGCCCAGACGGAAAGGATACCACCAGCCCCGAGCAATTTCTCCAGACCCCGTCATCCAGTCATCAGAGTCGGAGATGGACACACTCGACGAGGCCGCCGCGACACCTCTCCCCGAGGAGGAGGAAGAACAACTTCCAACG
This sequence comes from Scyliorhinus canicula, assembly GCF_902713615.1. Classification (NCBI taxonomy): domain Eukaryota; kingdom Metazoa; phylum Chordata; class Chondrichthyes; order Carcharhiniformes; family Scyliorhinidae; genus Scyliorhinus; species Scyliorhinus canicula. The sequence goes on along the minus strand of NC_052157.1, from coordinate 8,188,603 downwards.
AGGTCATCAAGGAAAAGACGGGCACCTATAAGGTACACCCCGCCCACTTCGGAGAACGACCCGGCGGACGACACAGAGGTGACAGACCCAGACATGAGGAGCAGGAAGAAGCTCACAGGAATGCCAGCTGGCAGGAATTCCTCAGACCTTGGGGGGTAGGGGTGTAATGAACTCCAATTGGCTTTATTGGTTGGCCAATTGGAGTATGAGTTCCCTCAATGATAGCTCATTGAGGGGGCCCATATAATCACCTGTGTAGGCTTTGTGAGCCAGTCTTAAGTTGACTGGACTGCTAGCAGCACTGTTTGTAGCTGCTCCTGTAATATCGTTATTGTAAATAAATATTGGTGTGGTGACGGAACTCCTGCCTCCCGTGGATTACTACAACGGGCCAGGGTGGGTGAGAAGGTGATTTTCAATTTGTGAATTGCTGAACCCAAACAGTTAGCTCCATGTTTGTGCAGAGCTGTCTGATTCAATGCAGGCTGAAAATGAGATTTTCCTTTATACTGAAAGATTTTGGTCCTGCTGGATCTTGCTCTTGGCACAGTGGTTAGCACTGCTGCCTCACAGATCCAGGGACCCGGGTTCAATTCCAGCCTCGCGCGACTGTCTTTATGGAGTTTGCACTTTATCCCGGTGTCTGTGTGGGTTTCCTCCGGGTGCTCCGGTTTCCTCCCACAGTCCAAAATTTGGATGTTAGGTGGATTGGCCGTGATAAATTGCCCCTTGGTGTCCAAAAGGTTAAGTGAGGGTTACTGGGTAACGGGAATAGAATGGAGGTGCGGGCTTAAGTAGGGTGCTCTTTCCAAGGGCTGGTGCAGCCTCGATGGGCTGAATGGTCTCCTTCTGCACTCTCTGATTCTCTCATTATCTTTCAGTTGGCTGTTGGCCACGTTTAGCACCAGGAGGCTGCTGGCCCTTTGGGGTCCTGCCACTTTTGTGAGTCTACCTTAGATGATTGTTCTCTGGAGGCAGCTCCCACATTCTGGGAAGGCACAACCCCACTGATTGAGTGCCAAGCCCACCACTCGCCCCATTAGAGAATTTACATTTAACAATTGTTTAGTGCGAGCTGTGACGACGCGGAGGGCTAGTGCGCTGTCAATTCCAGCCCCATTTAACCCGTAGTCACAACGCAAGTGAATGAACCAATATTTCTTAGAAAATTAGAATTAGAATTAGAACAGTACAGCACAGAACAGGCCCTTCGGCCCTCAATGTTGTGCCGAGCAATGATCACCCGACTCAAGCCCACGTATCTACCCTATACCCGTAACCCAACAACCCCCATTAAACTTATTTTTTAGGACACTAAGGGCAATTTTAGCCTGGCCAATCCACCTAACCCGCACATTGGACTGTGTGGGGGAGACCGGAGCACCCGGAGGAAACCCACGCACACAGGGGGAGGACGTGCAGACTCCGCACAGACAGTGACCCAGCCGGGAATCAAACCTGGGACCCTGGAGCTGTGAAGCATTTATGCTAACCACCAAAAATGCCCAACGACTTTGACCCTTGGCTGTTCAATAATTGTAAGTTTAAGCAAAATTACTGTTTACTTATAATAAAAACTATAATGATATATGCAGAAAATACAACTGGTTAAGTATTAACTAATTCCTAACTCCCCACTTTCACTTGCCCTCCAACCTCTACACACAAGCACACACACACACACACACACACACACACACACAAACACAAGACAGACAAACACAGAGGGGTGGAAAGGGGTAGAAATAATAAGAAAGAAGGACAAAGGGTATTAGTTTCAGAATTTTTTTTAATAGCACTTTACTCCTCCTCAAAGATTGCTTTCAGTTTGTGGTTTACTGTAGGTTCATTCCGGTCTCTGTAGTTTCAGAAAAATAGCACCCTCCACCTTTCCGGAGAGAGAGAGAGAGAGAGAAGGTCTCGCCTTTGTCTTCAGCCTGTAATGGCTTCCCTGTCAATTCACTCATTCAGGTTCTCTGCAGCCCCAGGAACACAGCCTTTCTGGAGTGAAGAGAGTAGATTCTTGTATCTAAGTTGCCAGGATTCAGACTGAAATTCCTTGGGACTCTGAAAAACATTCCACTGGGTCAGGATCCAATCACTACCCATTACCGGGCACAGCCTGGCCTTTTGAGCTCAATCATTGGCCACCAGCCAATGAATTAAACCAAGTCCCACCCCAACACTCCTCCTCGTACCAACAAGCCTGAAGCCTCCTGTAAAAACCAGCAAGAACTAGTATTCTCTCCGGTAACTTGTGAATTCTGCTGTTTGACTAAAAGACACATGGCAGGGCAGCACGGTGGCGCAGTGGGTTAGCCCTGCTGCCTCACAGTGCCGATGTCCCAGGTTCGATCCCGGCTCTGGGTCACCGTTCGTGTGGAGTTTGCCCATTCTCCCCGTGTCTGCGTGCGTCTCGCCCCCACAACCCAAAGATGTGCAGGGTAGGTGGATTGGCCATGCTAAATTGCCCCTTAATTGGAAAAAGTGAATTGGGTACTCTAAATTTATAGGAAAAATAAGACGCATGTCCATTAATCATCCATGGATCAAAAATAATAACGGCAAAACAAAAAAAAAGGGGACATAAGGGAATGAAAGGAAGGGTCCTGACAGAGTGACAGGGCGGCTCGGGGAGTTTTTATTGGCTGCCAAGTTCCTGAACTCGACTAACGTCATGAAAACAGACTATCTGATCGTTACCACACAGCTCTCTTTGGGAGCTGCCTGTGCGCAAATTGGTTGCCGTGTTTCCGACATTACAACAGTGAGTTTCTGCCATGCTGTCCAATTCAACAAGTCAATGCAAATTATCGGTCTTCCTTAAACACCAGTAGGTGGCGGGGGGGGGGGGTCCCGGGGTGGTGGTTCCCTTTGCGCATCAGAGTTAGAATGTGCGCTGTTCATAAACTCGCTTCAGATTTCACCTTGCGCTCTGAGGAAACCACCAGCCTTTTTTTATTTAACTGGAGGTGGCCTGATTTTGATCCTGTATCAGAGAACAGAGTTACTCAATTTGATCTAAAGGCTGGACGTTACAACAGCCTTTCTCTGATGTGGCTGAGAGTTTGCGAGCGCCAAATTGTTATGTCTGTGAATCTTCCTCAATCCGCTTTGCCAAAGTCCCTCAGCAACTAGCGGCCAGAGTTTAACGAGCTTGTTCCTATGTTTTATAGGCAGTTGAAGTTAGCTACAGATGTAGGTCAGATTATTCATTCGGTACCAGGCTAGGGAAGAGCAATAAACTGCAGCGATGTGCGGTCAAAATAACTTATTTTCCTTTTGTTGTTTAAATAGGGACCGTTTTAAAAATGATATTAAAAATCGATTTGCTTTTACACATCCTGCTCTTTATCTCTGAGTCTCCCCATCGCCTCCTCTTGGAATTTCGAGAACTAATTCATTCCAAAATGGTAATCTGCCACACAATTTGCCAGACAATGTAAGGGAACATTACTAATCCTCAAAATCAGTTACTTAAATTCATTTTTCAGCCCGTTAAGGTCCAGGGAAGCAAGGCCTGCTCTCCACTCTGCAATGCTGCCCTGGAGCTGAACATTATGGAGTTAGATTTCCTCCCTGCCAAGGTTTCTGGGAGAGGCGCCTCATAATTTGGGGTGCTGAGGGTGCCCACCCCTAATCCCATCACCCCCTCCCCCCATCCCCCACTTTACTCACGCCCCGCCTGAAAAAGCACCAAATGAATGGGGAATTTTAAAGGAGCCACTTAATAATAATAATCTTTATCAGTGTCACAAGTCGGCTTACATTAACACCGCAATGAAGTTACTGTGAAAAGCCTCTCGTCGCCACATTCCGTTCCTGTTCGGATACACAGAAGGCAGCACGGTAGCACAGTGGTTAGCACAATTGCTCCACAGCTCCAGGGTCCCAGGTTCAATTTCTGGCTTGGGCCACTGTCTGTGCGGAGTCTGCACGTTCTCCCCGTGTCTGCGTGGGTTTCCTCCAGGTGCTCCGGTTTCCTCCCACAGTCCAAAGATGTGCAGGTTAGGTGGATTGGCCATGCTAAATTGCCCCTTAGTGCTCAAAATTGCCCTTAGTGTTGGGTGGGGTTACTGGGTTATGGGTATAGGGTGGAGGTGTTGACCTTGGGTAGGGTGCTCTTTCCAAGAGCCGGTGTAGACTCGGTGGGCCAAATGGCCTCCTTCGGCACTGTATTCTATGATTTATGATCTAAAATTCAGAATGTCCAATTCACCTAACCAGCACGTCTTTCGGGACTTGTGGGAGGAAACCGGAGCACCCGGAGGAAAACCACGCAGACACGGGGAGAACGTGCAGACTCCACACAGACAGTGACCCAAGCCGGGAATCGAACCCGGGTCCCTGGCACTGTGAAGCAACAGTGCTAACTGCTGTGCTACCGTGACGCCCATCATCCGGCATTGGGAACTCTGCTGACTTGCAGGTAAGACTCTCGCACTCCAACATCCCGTCGAGGCCAGCCTGCTTGCTGTTTCCCGAAGGCAATAACTTTAGAAGGTGTGGCATGGTGAGGTTTTGCAATATGAAGCAAAACAAAAGTAGCAAAGAGCCAACACCATACCAGACCAAACTGCCACCTTAAACTAGACACAATGGGCAGGATTCTCCCTCAACTGGCTGGATGGTCCGACGCTGGCGGCAAGAGCGGCGTGAACCACTCCGGCGTCAGGCTGACCGGAAGGTGCAGAATCCTCGGCACTTCTGGGGGCTAGGCCGGCGGCGGAGTTGGCGCATGCGCAGAGCCGCCGGCGTGGTTCCATGCATGCCCAGACCAGCCGGCGTGGTTCCATGCATGCCCAGACCGGCCGGCGGGCTTCCTGCGCATGCGTGGGGGGGGGGTTCTTCTCCGCGCTGGCCATGGCGGAACCCTACAGAGGCCGGTGCGGAAGGAAACAGTGCCGCCACAGCAGAGGCCTGCCCGCAGATCGGTCAGCCCCGAATGTGGGCCGGATCACCTCGCTCCCCCCTGAGGACCCACCTCGCCGGCCTCCAAGCCAGGTCCTGCCGTGATGGACCATGTCCATTTCACGACGGCGGGACTGGCCAGGAAACAACGTCCATTCGGCCCATCGGGGCCCAGAGAAATTCCGGGGGAGCCACTGCCAACGGCCCCCGACCGGCGTGATGTAAACCCCGCCCGAAAACCGGCGCTGGAGAATATGGCAGCCGGCGTCGGTGCGACGGGGCGGGATTCATGCCACCTACACGGGGATTCTCCGACCCGGCGCGGGGTCAGAGAATCCCGTCCAATCAATGTTCTGCACTTATTGTGCTGAGTATAAATCCCAATAAAGAAAGGAGAACTCGCATTTATGGAGCATCTTTCACCTCGCGTTGCCCCGCCTCCCAAGCACGTTTAAACCAATGACGTACTTTAGAAGTGTAGCACTGTCTATAATGTTGGGGAACATGACAGTCAACTTGCACACAGCAAGATCCCACGAGAAACAATGAGATAAATGAGCACCTAATCTGTTATGTAGTGGTTAATTATTGGCAATGACACTGGGGAGAACCCCTCTACTCCTTTTGGAAACAGAGCAGAGGGATGGTTTATATTCACCGGAGGGGGCATATATGGGGAGTCCCAGCTTTACATCTCATCTGAACAGTGGGAACTCAACGTAACGTGACTGCAGGTGGTATTTGAAGATTTGGCTGCGAACGTAGGGATCAAGATGGGGGTATGTCCCTCTAGAGCTGTGGCATTTCCTGGCCGGCATTTGGGAATTAGTATCTGGGGCGGGATTCTCCCGTACCCGGCGGGGTGGGGGGGGGGGGGGGTCCCGGCAGGACGGAGTGGCGTGAACAACGGAGTGGTGCGGAATCCTCCGCTAGGGGCTAGGCCGGCGGCGGAGTGGTTTGCGCCCCTCCAGCTGGCGTGGAAGGCCTTTGGCGCCCCGCCAGCCGGGGCCGAAGGGAATCCGCCGGCCGGCACGGGTCCGCGCATGCGCGGGAGAGTCAGCTGCTGTTGACGTCGTCCCCGTGCATGTACGGGGGAGGGTTTCACCTACACGTCGGCCATCGCGGAGGCTGACACGGCAGGCGCGTAGGAAAAGAATGCCCCCACGGTGGGTCCCGATTGCGGGCCAGGCCACCATGGGGGCACCCCCTGGGGCCAGATCGCCCTGCGCCCCCCCCCCTCCCCCCCAGGGCCCCGGAGCCCGCCCGCGGCGCCAGGTCCTGCTGGTAAGGGACCTAGTCTAATTTACACCGGTGGGACTGGCAAAGAACCAACGGGACTTCAGCCCATTGCGGGTCGGAGAACCGCCGGCGGGGCGGGGGGGGGGGGGGGGGGGGCGCTGCAAGCGGCTGCCGACTGGCGCGGCGCGATTCCTGCCCCCGCCGAATCTCTGGTGCCGGAGAATTCAGCGGCCGGTGGGTGCGGGATTCACGCCATCCCCCGCCGATTCTCCGACCCGGCGGCGGGGGGTCAGAGAATCCTGGCCCTGGTTCTGTTAGCATTCATTTTGGAGCATTGTGTGACAAATGTAGAAATTGTTATATGTTATATTTTATATTTGTGGCAGTCATGCTATTGAAAACCCTGGTTTAAAATACATACATAATGGGAGCATGGTGGTGCAGTGGTTAGCACTGCTGCCTCATGGCGCCGAGGTCCCAGGTTCGATCCCGGCCCTGGGTCACTGTCCGTGAGGAGTTTGCACATTCTCCCCGTGTTTCATCCCCCACAAACCAAAGATGTGCAGGTTAGGTGGATTGGCCACGCTAAATTGGCCCTTAATTGGAAAAAATGACTTGGGTACTCTAAACTTATTAAAAAATACATACATAAGGGGAGCCCGGTGGTGCAGTGGTTAGCACTGCTGCCTCAAGGCGCAGAGGTCCCGGGTTCGATCCCAGCCCAGGGTCACTGTTTGTGTGGAGTTTGCACATTCTCCCCATGTTTCATGCCCCACAAACCAAAAAATGTGCAGGGTAGGTGGATTAGCCACGCTAAATTGCCCAAGATTGGAAAAATTGGATACTCTAAATTAAATTAAATAAAATTAGTGCAGGCCGTACGTCTTCTAAAACCCTCAGCCTTCCCCCTTTCCCCATCCCCCTCCACCCCACCATTTCCCACCCTCCCAGGGTCTGTGTAAGATCCCTCCAGGGTGCTGGGACTGTGTTGGCACTGCCAGCGGGTCAATGTCGAGGGCAGGGGGTGGTGATACACCCCAGAGAGCTGAGCGCCAGCGCTCCTCAATCTAGGCCGTAGTCTGACCCCTGCCTCTCTGCTGAGTGCTCGCTCACACCCATCACCCCCATGTGGAGTGCCGGGGTGTGGGGTTGCTGGGTGGTGGGGTGGGAGGGAGTGGGGGGCGGGGGGTGGGGGGAGAGGCACAGGGCCGCCACGTCCAGGGAGATTGGGAATGGGATTGGTGCTTGGGCCGCATTGCGGAAAGGAAGTGTTAGAGGCGTCATATTGGTCAACGATTTTTAATAATTAACACGTGTCCAGTCCTCTGCTGATGCCACCCCCTCTTCCCCAGCCCTCCCAGACCCTCCCCCAAACCTCCTCCCCAACAACGCACTCAACCCACCCCCCCAGTGCCGTACAGTGATCCTCGACTTGATTACCATTCCCTACTCCACCGCTGCACCTTGGTGTGTCCCCAGGATGCACGGCAGAGTTCTGCTGCCAACCACATCCCGTGGCCTCCAACACCCGGTCCGACGCCCCTGATGGTCATTCTCTTGGGGTTCTGGGGTCGGAGGGCCCCGTTGCACTTGATGGCAGCAGATTTGTGCCACCCTGTTCTGGGTGCTGACTCGGACGTGTCGTGGGTCTCGGGAGAGTTGCTGGGCACTGTGACCACTCCACAGGGTATCTCTGGGTTGGCATTCAGCGTTCCCTCCTCCTGGTCAGTGCCAATCGGGCCCTGAGGTTCACTTTGGGACGGAAGGGAAGCTGGATCGAACTCCGGCTTCTCCTGCGTCATCCGGCTCTGCCAGCCCTGTCGGTTCCCCAATGCCTGTGGCACAGTGTCGACGCCCTCGCCGATGCTCCTCAGTGACAGGGACATGTCCCGCATCACCTCGGCTATGCCAACCTGGGACTGGGAGACCTCCCCTAGTGACCAGGACATGCTCCGGAGGGTCTCGGCAATGAGAGTGGGACATGTCCCGCATCACCTCGGCTATGCCAACCTGGGACTGGGAGACCTCCCCTAGTGACCAGGACATGCTCCGGAGGGTCTCGGCAATGAGAGTGGGACATGTCTCGCATCACCTCGGCTATGCCAACCTGGGACTGGGAGACCTCCCCTAGTGACCAGGACATGCTCCGGAGGGTCTCGGCAATGAGAGTGGGACATGTCCCGCAGCGCCCCATCAAGGTCCGCCTGCGCCCGTATTCTCCGGGGCTCCTCCAATCGGCTATGGACCTGCTGAGAGTCGTTGGCATCTTGCTCTGAATCCCACGGCAGCGCCCTGGCATCTGCATCAGCTCCGGGTAATCCTGGTCCAGAGGCTCGGCATCTGACTGGGACCCATGGGGAGGGGGGTGGGATTGGGAACATGGGGGGCGGGGGGAGATTGGGGGGGTGGGGAGTGGGGGGTGTTTTCCAGGTGCAGAGGGGCTGGCACTGCTGGACCTGGGTGGGCCGGGGCATAGAACGGTGCTGGGCGGGCGCGGTGCCAGATGCATTATCTTCAGGGGGGGGGAGGTGGTGTTGCGAGTCGAGTTCTAGCCCTGCGGCCCGGTGGAGGTCGTTGATCTTCCTGCGGCACTATGTGCCAGTCCTCCTGGCCAGGGTGCCCCGAGCTGACGGCCGCTGCCTCTTCCTCCCAGGCGGCACTGGCTGTCCTGTGTGGCTGATCCTCCTGGACTCCCCGGGGGAATAGGGCATCCCATCTGGCCTTGACCGCGTCCAATAATCTGCCCAGGTCAGCATCCCCGAATCGTGGGGCTGATCTTCCCGGCGACATGGCTGTGCAGGATCGGTCTAAGTGCTGCTCTACCTTGTTACCGGGGGGGGGGGGGGGGACGACGGACGCGGTCCCGGCGAATCAGCCGGCGGGACCTTCACTTGCGGCATGAAGCCCGTAGTGCCTCGTTAAATGGCCCAATTAACGGTTTATAGCGGTGACAGCCTCGCCTGGCTGGGTATCGGGAAGCTCACGGCAATGCCCACTCGCTACCACACTTAGAAGATTCTATGATTCGTGAAGTTATATGAAATGAAAAATGAAATGAAAATCGTTTATTGTCACGAGTAGGCTTCAAACGCAGTTACTGTGAAAAGCCCCTAGTCGCCACATTCCGACGCAGTTACTGTGAAAACTAGGGGCTGGTTTAGCTCACCGGGCTAAATCGCTGGCTTTTAAAGCAGACCAAGCAGGCCAGCAGCACGGTTCGATTCCCGTACCAGCCTCCCCGGACAGGCGCCGGAATGTGGCGACTAGGGGCTTTTCACAGTAACTTCATTGAAGCCTACTTGTGACAATAAGCGATTTTCATTTTAATTTTTTCATTCAAAAGCCCCTAGTCGCCACATTCCGGCGCCTGTTCGGGGAGGCTGGTACGGGAATCAAACCGTGCTGCTGGCCTGCCTTGGTCTGCTTTCAAAGCCAGTGATTTAGCCCAGTGTGCTAAACCAGCTAGTTCTGTGTCTACAAGGAACTAACTGCATTTGTATGACACCCTTAACATAATAGAACATCCCAAGGCATCTTCAATTTAACAAACGACAACCTGACTCTGAGCTATTGAAGAGGTTTCTGAACAGATCAACAACGACCTGTTTAAAGGGGGTAGGTTTCAGCAGCGTCTTCTATAAAAAGAAACAGCTGGAGAGGGTTATGGAGGCAATTCCAGAGTTTAAGACACTTTACACTACAAATTATTTCTGAAATTGAACAACCTGCATTTGCATTGCGCACGTCACATCCAGAGGGTAATATCCAATTATTTGTTGGACAGCGTGTAAAAAATGAAATGCAATAGGTGGGGGAGAGGGATGGCAGGGTTAAACAGGGGAAAAAGCACATTGATCACCTGAAGGAGAATTTTATTGGAATGGAAATCCGAAGATCCTCCAACATGTTTGGGGGATGTTGTGGGATTCCTTAAAATTGAGAAAATTAAGGTTGCCTTTTGCTGCTCAAAGGGTGTATTTTATGTTTGTATATTTTATACAATTGTATATTTTATGTCTGCCCTATTATGTATTTTCTTTTCATGTACAGAATGATCTGTTTGAGCTGCTCGCAGAATAATAGTTTTCACTGTACCTCGGTACACGTGACAATAAACAAATCCAATCCAATCCACCTTCTGGACGAGATGGAAGTGATTTTGCCTCTATTTACAGATCTATTTATTACCAACGGATAAAAATGAGGGGTGTAGGGGAGATGGGATAAGAGAGGAGGAAAAAAGGGACTAGTTTAATAGAAATAAGACAAATAAAATCTCAAATTAGGACTTCTCCCTCTGCAACTGGATTCTCGACTTCCTGATCCATAGACCACAATCAGTAAGGATAAACAACAACAGCTCCTCCACAATAGTCCTCAATACAGGGGCCCCGGAAAGCTGCATACTTAGCCCCCACTATACACCCTGCACACACACACAACTGTGTGGCGAAATTTGGCTCTAACTCCATCTACAGGTTTGCTGATGACACGTCCATAGTGGGTCGGATCTCGAACAACGATGAGTCAGAGTGCAGGGGGGAGATAGAGAGCTTAATGGTGTGGTGTAACAACAACAATCTCTACCTCTACATCAGCAGAACTAAAGAGCTGGTCATTGACTTCAGGAAGCGAAGTATCGTACACACCCCTGTCTGCGTCAATGGTGCCAAGGTGGAGTTGGTTAGCAGTTTCAAATTCCTGAGTGTGCACACCTCCAAAAATATGTCCTGGTCCACTACGTCCAAGAAAGCACAACAGCCCCCATACTTCCTCAGGAAACTAAGGAAATTTGGCATGTCCACATTGACTCAGCAATTTTTACAGATGCACCATAGAAGGCATCCTATATGGCTGCATCACAGCCTGGTATGGCAACTGCTCGGCCCAAGACCGTAAGAAACTTCAGAGAGTCGTGAATACAGCTCAGTCCATCACACAACCCGCCTCCCATCCACTAACTCCATCTACACCTCTCGCTGCTTTTGAAAAGAGGGCAGTATAATAAAAGACCCCTCCCACTTGGCTTACTCACTCTTCCAACTTCTTCCATCGGGCAGGAGATACAAAAGTCTGAGAACACGCACTAACCGATTCAAAAACAGCTTCTCCCCTGCTGCTACCAGACTCCTGAATCACCCTCTTACGGACTGAACTAATCTCTTCACACTCTACTGAGTAGTGCTATACTTTGTATGCTTCACCTGATGTCTGTGTCTATGTATTTACATTGCGTACTTATCGTATGTCTTATGTTTCTTCATGCATGGAACATTCTGTGTGGACCATACTCAGAACAATACTTTTCACTGAACCTCGGTACACGTGACAATAAATAAAATCCAAATCCCCCCCAGAAAATCCTTACCTGAATAAGAATATGTATGTTTTTAAAATAAATCCAGTGAGGAATTCAGGAGAAGCCTCCTTACTCAGAGTGGCTAGAATGGGGAATGTGCTACCACCCAGCAGAACTGAGGTGGATGAATAAAGGGGACACTGAATAAACCACGAAGGAGAAAGGAATAGAGGGGTATGTTTGTAGTGTAGTGTGAGATGAAGATAGTAAGAGGGGGCTTGCAGCAGTGACATCACTTGAATGTTGAACTCCTGTCTTGTAAACTCTAGGTGATACTGTTATTGCTTTGTAGCCATTCCACAAATAAGTGGGAAGGAAATCGCCTCAGCTTGTTCCTGGTTGAGGGGATGACGTTGGCCAGGGGATTGCTCAAACTCTTTCCGATATGCCATCAAATCTACAAACACTGACTCCTGGTCCATAACCCACATCCTCTGACACGGAGCCTAGAATGCCACTGTGAAATAACCCCACAATATGAAGCCAGTTTCAACCATCGATAATAAGCTGCCACTGCATCTATCAGTCTAAATCGGCCCAGGACCGCAAGAAACTTCAGAGAGTCGTGAACACAGCCCAGTCCATCACACGAACCTGCCTCCCATCCACTAACTCCATCTACACCTCCCGCTGCCTGGGGAAAGCGGGCAGCATAATCAAAGACCCCTCCCACCCGGCTTACTCACTCTTCCAACTTCTTCCATTGGGCAGGAAATACAGAAGTCTGAGAACACGCACGAACAGACTCAAAAACAGCTTCTTCCCCACTGTTACCAGACTCCTAAATGACCCTCTTATGGACTGACCTCATTAACACTACACCCTGTATGCTTCATCCGTTGCCGGTGCTTATGTAGTTACATTGTATTTGCGTTGCCCTATTATGTATTTTCTTTTATTCCCTTTTCTTCCCATGTACTTAATGATCTGTTGGGCTGCTCGCGGAAAAATACTTTTCACTGTACCTCGGTACACGTGACAATAAACAAATCCAATCCAATCCAATGTCCCTGAGAGTGCCAGACCTGAGTCAGAGCAACAAAGCACAGAATGTGCATGGATGGTGTGAGGTGACCTCACTTCAAAATATGTGAATTACGACTTGCCTTCCGCTCGCAGCTTGATGTCACAATGAACTGACCAGTGTCAGAAAGCGCCCATTAAAAATCATGCACCTCCCCGATATCAGTCTGTGTTTGGATGTTATCAACCTGGATATAAGTGGATGTGTGACAATGGGCCCCTTGGGCCCCATAAAACCCTAATTCGAGGGTGATGGATGTTGGGTCAGGTTAATATTGGACTAAATTGTAATTTTTAGTCGCATCTCAATTATGTCTGATTATATGTAAATGGAGGGTGTTAATTATGGCTACACTTAAGCATGCAGGTGCTGCAGGCGGTAAAGAAGGCTAAAGGTATGTTGGCCTTCATTGCAAGAGGATTCGAGTACAGAAGCAGGGATGTGTTGCTGAAATTATACAGGGCCTTGGTGAGGCCACACCTGGAGTATTGTCTACAGTTTTGGTCTCCTTCTCTGAGGAAGGATGTTCTTGCTCTCGAGGGAGTGCAGCAAAGGTTTACCAGACTGATTCCAGGGATGGTGGGACTGTTATATGAGGAGAGATTGACTAGGTTGGGATTGTTCTCGCTGGAGTTCAGAAGAATGAGGGGGGATCTCATAGAGACTTACAAAATTCTAACAGGACTAGACAGGGTAGATGCAGGGAAGATGTTCCCGATGGTGGGTGTGTCCAGAACCAGGGGTCACAGCCTGAGGATTCAGGGTAAACCATTTCGGACAGAGATAAGGAGACATTTCTTCACATCAAGAGTGGCGAGCCTGTGGAATTCATTCCCACAGGAAGTAGTTGCTAAAAATTTGAATATATTCAAGATGCGGCTAGATGTAGCACTTGGGGAGAATGGGATCAAAGGCTATGGGGTGAAAGCAGAATTAGGCTATTGAGTTGGATGATCAGCCATAATCGTGATGAATGGTGGAGCAGGCTCGAAGGGCTAAAAGGCCTCCTCCTGCTCCTATCTTCTATGTATATATAAGAAGACACTTACTGAAACTTTGTGTGGATGGGTTAGGAGGTATATGCTTGTAATGTTTCACTCTGTAAATAAATGTAATACTGCGTGAAGGTTGGCTCCAATATCATCCTTCACTAAATGTTTTTTCTGGAATATTGCAATGATATCCTTCATGACTAAATAATTCATTGACTCTTGGCTGCTGAAATTACAGTGGTAGTTTGGAGGTAAAGCTACCTGTGTCAGAAAGCACACATCTCATGTTACATGGATTCAGTCAGAAGAATATGTGGAGATGCAAGCGGGCGCTCCATGTCAGTGAAGAGACTTTAGGAGGACCAATATGAATAACATACATTTATACTGCACCTTTGACACTGTAAAACCTCCCAAGGTACTTCACAAGAGCATCATCATCAAAATTTGCCATCAAACCAAAGAGGGAAAGGTAAGGACAGATGGTGAGAAGTTCAGATAAAGGGATTGGTTTTAAGGTGAGTCTGAAAAAATCTGAGAAAGGCTGAGAGGTTTAGGGAGAGAATTCGCAACTTAGAGTCTGGAAGGTAACTTGTAATGAGCTTGTGATGAGCTGCTGGGCGGTAGTGCCCAGGAGGGAGGGAGAAGAGAAGAATATTTGTGGACGCAGGAAGGTCCTCTTGAGTTGCAGTTGAAGCCAATGAGCGCCTGGTCTCTCAATTCACACATGTAGACTGGACACTTGAGTGAGCTTCCTGAGCTATCCGCACACCTGCTCTCCAGTCTGAGCCAGAGTCTTCGAGACAGAGGGGGCAGTAATTGGGGCGGTGGAAGGGAAATTATCCAGAATTACATGAAATCTACAGCACAGAAACAGCTCATTCAATCTTTGTGCCAGTGTCAAGGCTCCAACATGAGTCAACCTCCCACTCCTCATCTCAGACTAACAGCAGATCCTTCTATTCCTTCCTCTCTCAAGTATTCATCCAGCTTCACATGAAATGCATTTACGCTACACGCCTCACAACCACTCCGTGTGGGGGTGGGGAGGGGTGCGGGTGGTAGTTCTACGTTCTCACCACACTCTGGGTAAAAGGGTTTCTCCGGAATTCCCGATTATTAGTGACTATCTTACATTTATGGCCCTTATTTTTCATCTCCATCACAATGGAAAGCATCCTATCTGGCTCGTGCACAAGCTTAAAGGCCTCCATCAGATCCTCCCTGACCACAGGAGAGATGCCAGGGGATTGGAGGACAGCTAACGTGGTAACACTATTCAAGTAGGGTAGGAGGGAAACGTCAGGTAATTATAGGCCATGAGTCTAACATCATCGGCGGGGAAATTGTTGGAAAACATTCTGAGGGACAGAATTGATCTGCACTTGGAGTGGCAAAGATTAATCACTAAAGGTCAGCATGGCTTTGTCAGAGGGAGATCATGTCCAACAAATTTGATTGAATTGTTCAAGGAGGTGACCAGGTGTGTAGATGAGGGCAGTGTAGTTGATGTAGTCTACATGGACTTCAGAAAGGCTTTTGACAGGGTCCTGCACAGGAGACTGGTGAAGAAGGTATGAGCTCATGGGATCCAGGGCAATTTGGCAAATTGGATCCAAAATTGGCTGAGTGGCAGGAGACAGGGTGCAATGGTCTGGTTTAGCACAGGGGCTGGTTTAGCACAGGGCTAAATAGCTGGCTTTTAAAGCAGACCTTGGCAGGCCAGCAGCGCGGGTTCAATTCCCGTACCAGCCTCCCCGAACAGGTGCCGGAATGTGGCGACGAGGGGCTTTTCACAGTAACTTCATTTGAAGCCTACTTGTGACAATAAGCGATTTTCATTTCATTTCATTTCATGGTCGAAGGTTGTTTTTGTGACTGGAAGCTGTGTCCAGTGCTGCTCTGCAGGAAATGCTGCTGGGTATCTTGCTGTTTGTGGTGTACAGTAATGATCTAGATGTGAATGTAGGAGGTATGATCAGTAAGTTTGCAGATGACACAAAAATTGTTGATGTGGTAAATAGCGAGGAGGAAAGCCTGGAATTTAACCATGAGAAGTGTGAGGTGATGCAGTTTGGAGGACTAACTTGGCAAGGGGACTATACAATGAATGGTAGGATGTACAGAGGACCAGAGGGACCTTGGGGAGAATGTCCAAAGATCCCTGAAGGGAGCAGGACCGGTAGGTAAGGTGGTTAAGAAGGCCGATGGGATAGCTGCCGTTATTAGCCGAGGCATTGAATATAAGAGCAGGGAGGCTATGCTGGAGCTGTATAAAACGCTGGTTAGTCCACAGCTAGAGTACTGTGGGCAGTTCTGGCCACCACACTAAAAGGAAGGAAGTGATTGCATTAGAGAGGGTGCAGAGGAGATTTACCAGGATGTTGCCTGGGATGGAACATCTCAGCTGTAATGAGAGACTGGATAGGCTGGGGCTGTTTTCCTTAGAGCAGAGGAGGCTGAGGTCAATAAAACTTTATGAGGGATATCGATAGGGTAGATTGGAAGAAATCTTTCCCCTTAGTAGAGGGATCAATAACCGGCGGCATAGATTCAACCTAAGGAGCGGGAGATTTAGCGAGGATTTGAACATAGAACATACAGTGCAGAAGGAGGCCATTTGACCCATCGAGTCTGCACCGACCCACTTAAGCCCTCACTTTCACCCTATCCCCGCAACCCAATAACCCCTCCTAATCGTTTTGGACATTAAGGGCAATTTATCATGGCCAATCCACCTAACCTGCACATCTTTGGACTGTGGGAGGAAACCGGAGCACCCAGAGGAAACCCACGCACACAGGGGGAGAACGTGCAGACTCCACACAGACAGTGACCCAAGCCGGAATCGAACCTGGGACCCTGGCGCTGTGAAGCCACAGTGCGAACCACTGTGCTACCGTGCCTCCCAAAACCTTTTTCACCCAGAGGTGGTTGGAGTCTGGAACTCACTGCCTGAGAGGGTGGAGCCCTCACAACATTTTAGAAGCATTTAGTTGAGCACTTTGTGGTTGTCACCACTGAGGTATATATTGTATATAGAGGATGTTGGTGTCGGTGTTTTGTGGTAAGGCCCTGTACTACAGGTATGGGGGTAGTTCCGTGCCTGCTGGCTCCGCCCAGTAGGCAGAGTATAAATATGTGTGGTCCCCGTACAGCAGCCATTTCACCAGCTGCTGTAGGAGGCCACACATCTTAGTGTAATAAAACCTTGATTGCGTCCAACTCTCGTCTTTGTGTAATTGATCGTGCATCACACTTGAAATGCCGTGGTTGTACAAGGCTACGGGATTAGAATAATAACGTGGGAAAATGGGATTATAATAATAATATTAATCTTTATTAGTGTCACAAGTGGGCTTACATTAACATTGCAATAAAGTTACTGTGAAAAGCCCCTAGTCGCCACATTCCGGCGCCTGTTCGGGTACACGGAGGGAGAATTCAGAATAGCTAAGTGCTTGATGGCTGGCACAGACATGATGGGCCAAAGGGCCATTTCCTGTGCTGTAAAACTCTGTAATTCTACGAGCTCGCCATTCAGTCTTCTCTTCAGAAAGGGGCCCAGCCTGTTCAGCCTTTGCTGATAGTGATGCCCCCTCAGCTCTGGTATCATTCTTGTGAATCTTTAGTGTGAGAGAAAGAGAGAGAGTAAATAAATTGGGACATAAATTCCACTCCATACTCTTGAGCAATTTGTTAACAAAATATTCCTTGATTTAGAATAAGTCAACGCAATCCATGTGGGGATGCGAAAAATTTGAATGAAGACCGTTCGCAAACCTGAGGGCTGGATTCTCAGTTTTTGGGACTACGCCCCCACACTGTCGGGAAAACTGTGCGTCTTTTACCCCAGGAAAACTGGAGTCAAAAGGCCACAGATTCCCCGGTTTGCTGGGGGTTAGCAGGGAGCCGGCATAGAGCTTGCAGTTCTACCTGCCGATACGGCCCCCCACACATCTGAGTCAGAGGCCGCGCATGCGCAGGGCGGCGGCCTCCAGCGACCGCTCCGTGCTCCATGGCAGACTCAGCCTGCGGACGTGTAACGCCGAAATAGTGTCCCGCATCGGCCGCTCTCCTGCCCCGAACGCCCGCACACATTGCCCCCCAGCCCCGAATGAACCTTTCGCCCGCCGATCGGCCCTCCCCCCGACTGTGGCGGCCCCAAACTAAGTGCGCAGCCGCCTTGCGAGGTTCCCGTATGGCTGGGACCGTGCGAGTCCCACGCCATCAGCCTGCGGTGGTGGATACTCAGCACGGCGTACTCCACGTGTACGGCGATTTTCGGGGGACGGAGAATTGCGAAACCGGCACCGGTGCCGATTTCGTGCATCAACACGGATTCTCCGCCCCGTCGCCGAACGGGATTTTGACGTCGGAGATGCGGACAATCCACCCCCAAGACTTTCAAAGTTCTTCAGAAGCACATCTGGAGCACAGTATGAACTAAGCATTGCTCTGAATACAGTAGAGAACGAAACTGAGTCTATCACACAGCACAGCGGCTTTGGATATTATATCATATTACAGACAGATCCCTGCGGCTAACTAAAGATTCACCGCCCCCCCACCTCCCTCCCCAGACATATTTGTCGAGGCTCATATTGTTTGGAGGGATTCTGACTTCAGATTGGGCTTCATTGTTAGTATACCAGGGATGAAGGGGGGCTAAGGCCTGTGAAAGACAGTTACACAGCCTCAGTCCTTTTCCCCTCTCGCTCGCTGTACCTCTCTGAGTTATGCTCAGAAGCTATGGTGTGGACAGGGAAAGTCATTGATTACCTAGATATCTCAGTAGATCAGCGGTCCCATGGGCCTGAGCTTTGGGCAGGCCGGGGACAAGGGGCGGGATTCTCTCAGCCTGGGGCCGGGCCGGAGTATCGCCGCGGCTGGAGCGTATCGAGCCGCGCTTCCCCGATGTCGGGACGCGATTGTCAGAGCGGAGAATTGGTGGCATTGGCGCCGGAATGGCTGACACGGCCACGGGCCGCGGGCCGTTGCACGTGGCCCCCCCCCCGGCGATTTTCTGCCCGGGATGGGCCGAGCGGCCGTACCGAGAAATCTGAGTCCCACCGGCGCCGGTGTCTTACCCGGTGGGACCTCAGCGTGGAAGGGTCCGGGGCGGCCTGTGGGGTGGCGGGGGGTGGGTCCGACCCCGGGGGGGGGGGGGGGGGGGGGCCTCCGCTGTGGCCTGGCCCGTGATCGGGGCCCACCAATCGGCGGGACGGCCTCTCGGTCTGGGGGCCTCCTTTGTTCCGCGCCGGCCCCGGTAGCCCAACGCCATGTTGCATCGGGGTTGGAGCGGGGAAGGGAGCCACCGCGCATGCGCAGACCGGCGGCGCCCATCTGACACCGGGATTGGCAGCTGGAGCGGCGTGGATCACTCCAGTGCCGTGCTGGCCCCCTGTAGGGGACAGAATTGCTGATCCTGAGGCCATGTCTCGACGGCGTTTACGACGGCGTCAACACTTAGCCTCAGGATCAGAGTATCCCACTCCCAGTCTCCCCCATCAGCAATCAGAGAAGCTCCCCTAACGAATGCAGCGCAGGTGTAAGGTGCCCTCGTATCCACGCTGATTCCGCGCAGGGTGAATCGGGGTGACAGGCCAAGCTAACCCCTCGATGAAGCAGTGGAAATTCTCCCTGTTTCTGACAGCCTCAATCTGCTCCGAGTCACACCGTCTCCAGATTCAGCTGCAATCTACGCCAATGTTGCCAACACTCCAGGATTGACCCGGAATCTTCAGAAATTCAAGGTGAATTTCCTGGGCACTGCTGCCAGCAAAATAAATCATTAAAATAGTTTTAAAAAACATCTCCAATGAACACTTTGCCCATTGGTTATTACAATGTTAGAAAGAAAAAAACGATTTGACTGGGTGGGGCAGTAGGAGATGGGAGGTCATGTGATGTAACCTCCAGGAATATGTTCTCCAGAGTTGGCAGCTTTTATCAGCAGTAAAATTGCCGGCTCAGTGGTAAAGTGAAGGGTTTCACCCTCCTGCTATGTTCGTGGTATAGGTGCATTATAGGGCAGCACGGTGGCGTGGTGGTTAGCACTGCTGCCTCACAGCGCCAGGGTCCCGGGCTCGATTCTGACCTTGGGTGATGTCGGTGTGGAGTTTGCACGTTCTCCCCGTGTCTGCGTCGGTTTCCGCTGGGCTACTACAGACCCGATGGGCTGAATGACCTCATCCTGCATTGTCGGGACTCAATGGTTCTATTCGGTCCAGGAACGGGTGCCTGAGTTTGAGAGTCGGCGGGGTTTATGAAGTTTTTCCTTTAGCCTTTGACATGTTGAACCTGTCCTCATAAAGACATAAAACTTCCAATAAAGCCTGCTGAACATTTTCCCTCTTGAACCTATTTTCAAAAATCCCTTTCACCTTAACCCATCGTGAATTTTGTTAGTCCCTGGGAGTTACCAGCGAGGTTGTAGGAACAGCTTTCTGACCTTCAAATGGTATGCTGGTCTTTATTGTTTCGGGATTGAATAAGATTAGAGAGGTCTTACCGGAATGAAACAGAGCTGGAATAAATACTGAGAAGAGTGTAAATACTGAGAACAGGGTAGATATTTGGAGGTTGTTTCCCCTGCCTGGGCAAACTAGTCTCAGAATAAGAGGTTGACAAGTTGGGACTGAGGCAATGGGCCGAGTGCTAGCAAATGGGATTAGGTGGGTAGGTCAGGTGGTTGTCATAGGTTGGTGCAGACTCGATGGTCCAAAGGGCCTCTTCTTCTGCACACTATTTGCTGTGCTTCTGTGAGATGAGGAGAAATTTCTTTGAGGGAAATGAGGGACATGAATCTTTGGAATTCTGCACCCGCGAGAATTGGAGTTTTGTAAAATAAATTTAGAGTGCCCAATTATTTTTTTTCCAATTTAGGGGCAATTTAGTTTGGCCAATCTACCTACCCTGCACATCTTTGGGTCGTGGAGGGGGGTGAGACCCACGCAGACATGGGGAGAATGTGCAAACTCCACACGGACAGTGACCCGGGGCCGGGATCGAACCCGGGCCCTCACTGCCACAAGGCAGCAGTGCTAACCACTGCGCCACCATGCTGCCCTCTAAAGGGTTAGAGTTGTTCAGTCATTGACTACATTCAAGACCGAGATCGATAGATTTTCAGTCATTAAAGCTAACCCAGAGATTTAGTGTCATGGACAGTGTGATCAAATGGCCACTTACGCAGCAGGAACCTGCTCAGTGATGCTGAGTTTGGGTTCTGCCAGGGCCACTCAAACATGGACATAAGAGCTGAACTCAAGAGGCGAGTGGAGAGTGACTGCCCTTGACGTCAAGGGGGAATTTGGCTAAGTGTGACCCCCACGGAGCCCTCGCAAAACCGGAGTCAATTGGAATCGGGGGAAACTATCCACTGGTTGGAGCCATTAACAAGGCACAAGTCAGGAGTGTAATGGAATATTCTCCACTTGCCTGGATAAGTGCAGCTCCAACAACACTGAAGAAGCTCAACACCATCCAGGACAAAGAAGGCTGCTTAATCGGCAACACACCCACCAACTTAAACATTCATTCCCTCTGCCACCAACGGACATCTTACCAAGGCTCATTCAACCGCAACTTCCAAACCCGTGACCTCTGCCACCTTGAAGGACAAGAGCAGCAGATACCTGGAAACACCATCACCTGCAGATTCCTCTCCAAGTCGCTCACCGCCCTGACATGGAAATGTACCGGCCATTCCTTCGCTGCCACTGGGTCAAAATCCTGGAACTCCCTCCTGGAACTCCCTCCTGGAACTCCCTCACAGGGTTGAAATGGAGGAAAACAGAAATCTCAGAGGGCTACAGAGATGGGAAGAGGTGAGGCCACGGTGGAAGTTAAACATGAAGATGAGAATTGTAAGAATGAGCCACCACTTGACCATGGTAGGCCATTGTCCTGCTTGACACTGGAGACCACTTTAAGATGTCTCTCAGTGTTGGGAAAAATCTCAGCTACTGTTATGTCAGAAAACATACTCTTAAAAAGGACAAATGAATTTGCAAATTACGATTAAAATGTGTATTGATTATGGTGGCAAATTTTTTTTAAAGCTCTTAGTACGAAAACAGCAATCCAGCTTTTATACAGAATTGGTTACTGCAGTGATAATCTATCTTTCTGTTGGTCTCTGTCTCTCTGCTTGTCTGTCTCCCACTTTGTTATTTTCTCTGCCTCTCCCTCGTCCCCTCTCTCTGATTCCTTCGCGTTCTCACTTTATTTCTCCTTCCTCCCTACCCTCCCGCTTTCTGCCTCTTTGCGTCCCCCCCCCTTTCTCTGCCTTCCTCTTGCTTTTTGCTCCCCTTCATGCCTCCTACCCCCCCCCCCCCCCGCAGTCTCCCACTCCGTCTCTCACTTCCTCTGCCTCTCCTTTTCCCTCTTCCCACTCTTCTGTCTGTCCCCCTCCCCCGCTCTCTCTTTCTGTCTCCCCTTTCTCTTCGACGTTCCCCCATCTCTCTGTCAACCCCCCCCCCCCCCCCCCGCCCCCAGAAGCCAAAGGAAGTTCAGAATCACTGAGGATAGGCGGTGGTGGTGGTGTGGGTGGGGGGAAGGGGGGGGGGGGGGGGTAAGCGTGGTTTAGTCGCCTTCTTTATCTCTGCGGGATGGTTGGGGTGGGTGAGGTGTGGTTCCAGGGGTGGAAGTGCATCTGGTTTTAATAGGATAGCCTGTGTTGATTATAGATTTCATACATTGCGGACCGATTGGGCCTAGTCTGACCTCAAAGCCTAAAC
Organism: Scyliorhinus canicula; assembly: GCF_902713615.1. Classification (NCBI taxonomy): domain Eukaryota; kingdom Metazoa; phylum Chordata; class Chondrichthyes; order Carcharhiniformes; family Scyliorhinidae; genus Scyliorhinus; species Scyliorhinus canicula. The sequence continues at coordinate 8,166,334 of NC_052157.1, read as the reverse complement.
CCGGTAAAGGAAATAAATAACACACCACACTCCGAAAGACTGACTTTTTGTCGACTTACAAGATGGTGGGTATTAAGTGGGGCGGGGGGGGGAAGAGTTAAAGACAGTTATTTTACGAACTACCATTCTGCAGTCTCAAAATCAAACTGAAGAAGGCGGTGGGGGGGGGGGGGGGGGGGGTGGTGGATGGAGATCTGCACTAAGAGTGGGAACTGTCAGTTAGAATTAACCAGATTTAAGGAGATCAAAGGCTTTCTGTCCGTCTGTTGTCAGATTCAGAGTCCCGGCTATCACTACTCACTAACCTTATAGTACTTTTCTCTTTGAAGAATTAATATTTAAATAATAAAAAACATACCCCAGACAGCCGAGATCAAAAGGCCACAGTGCAGTGGGAATGCTGGGAGAGATTCTGACACTTTATCCCCTGGTATTTGAAGATGTTAAAAGTGATACGGGGTGTGTCGAAGATGGACCGACAATGTCCCATTCCTGCCAACAGATGTGTCTACTTTCCTGCGTCCATCAGAAACAATTGGTCAAATCAGCGCAGTGTTTGTGATCTTTTGACAAAAACCATTGCAAGTTAATGTGACCATGGGCTCTCCTTCAAGTGTTGCAGTATTCCCCCCCCCCCCCCCCCCCCCCCCCCACCGGAGTGCCTCCTGGCTTCTTGAGTGGTGCCCTCCACACCTCCAGCACCCTCCCCACTGCCCCCGCCCTCCCTGCCTTCCCACACCTCAATCCCCATCGCCACTCACCAACCCCGTCCTGCCCACTCTTCCCAAATCGTTTTGGTGTGGAGGCAATGGTCAGGTTGTCGTGACTGGATGGGAATCTCCCCCTGGCCTCCCCCTTACTCTCACGGTAAGAGTGTCAGCAGCTCATACTGGGAGGTGATTTCATCAACTGGGCTACGTGAGGGGTTAATCCAATATCTGAGGAGACTCTTTTGAAAATCCGTTTATTTTTTTTTATGAAGCGAAGGGGAATGTTAACAAGCGGCTCTGTAAATCCAGAATAAAGCAAAGAGAAAAAAAAATAGTCCCATAAAAAGCCCATCCAACATCTGGACCCCTTTAATGATAGGGAACCTCTGTAAGAGCTGAGCCAGTAAACACCATCCTTTGGAGATGGCAGTACAAACGTGCAGCGCAGTTCAAATAGCCACAAATATCTAATATTTCTCTGTGACAATCTCCTTTTTAAGTGGGTCCTGTATTGATAAGGATTAGCGTCCATTCAGTGGCCCGATGATATTTGGCCGATTCTCAAATCATCTTGAAACTTGGGGGCAGAACTTTACCCAGCCCTGACTCGATAACACGTGAAATCGCACGTGAAGATGTCCGGGTGGGCACCTGGATGTCACCGTGGGTCAGCAGGCCCCGACGTGGATTGGCAGAGCGCACGCCGACAATTATACCGTTTTTGCCGTGTTCCCATCCCAGGATGGGGTGCAAGGGGCAAGGGTGGGATGAGAGGGTTCGGAGTTTTTGGGAATTCGCTCAGGGTTTGTGTGGTGATATGATCTGCATACTTGCCTGCCATTGGGCCAGAACGTCGGCTTACCATTGGCCCTGGTCGGTCATGTGCCTCTCGACTGATTGGCCGAGAGGCTGACTTAACCACGCCTCTATTAACGAGGTATAAATGGTCAGACGCCTGACGATCGTCCCTTTCCATTGTAGACGATCGCAGAGCTGTGTTCTAGTCAATTAAAGCCAGACTTTGGTAAATCACTCGCCTCGCATACAATTGATGGTACATCAATTTAATAGACTACGACTTTGAAGATGGAGTTCCGGATCAAGCCCGAATGCCTCCGCATCAGCCCGCAAACTCCGAACTCTGCAGAACTTTTCCAACTCTGGCTGACTTGCCTTGAAGGGTTCCTAGCATCTACAACCACCCCCCCCACCGGGGCACAGAAGCTGCACGTCCTCCACTCCAGCGTGGGTATCGACGCTTACGCAATAATCAAAGAGGAAACGGATTATGATGACGCTATACAAAAGCTAAAAGGACAATTCATCAAAGCGGTCAACAGGGTATTCGCTCGACATCTGCTGGCCACCAGAAAGCAGGTCCCCGGTGAGTCTCTAAGCCAATATGCCCGGGCCCTCTATGCCCTGGGGAGAGGTTGCTCCTGTGTAGCGGTGTCCGCTACAGAGCACATGGAGCTACTGATCAGAGACGCTTATGTGGCTGGGATGCTGTCCCCCGTGATCCGCCAGCGGATGCTGGAAAGAGACGAACTCAGTTTAACTGAGACACTGACTCTCTCCGCCTCTCTGGAGGTCGCAGATCAAAGCGCTCGCACCTATTACCCTGGCCAGGCCGAGCGCTCGCACCTATGACCCTGGCCAGGCCTCCTGGCACGCTTCCCACCCGCCACCCGCCGCTCCCGACCTCCCTCAGGCTTGTGTCGCGGGACGCCCCGAAAAATCCGCGGGGCCCCGCTGCTACTTTTGCGGGTACGCTAAACACCCTCGCTCGCGCTGCCCAGCCCGCTCCGCCCTCTGTAAGAGCTGCGGGAAGAAGGGCCACTACTCCACGGCCTGCCAGGCCAAAATGCTGTCTGCAGCGCTTCTGGAAGCAGCACAGCACTCCCACCCCCCTGCCCCCAGGCCTCTGCGAATGGCCTGTGTGCCTCCCTCTCTCCCCCAGGGCCGCCCCAGCCGCTCCCGACTCGCGCCCCGCCGGCCGACAAGTGCACCTCCCCGGCCCCTCCAGGTCCCTGCCTGCCCGCCCCGCACGTTTCTCCCCCCCGCCCCCGGGCCCCGGCGCTCGACCGGCTCGCTTCTCCGGGCCCCCCCGGTCCCTACCTACCCGCCGCGCGAATCTGCTCCCCCCCGCCCCCGGCCTCCCGCACCCGGCCTGCACGCCTCACCTCCTCCGCTTGCAGCTGATGCACCCGACTCGCCTCCTGCACCCGGCCTGCGCGCCTCACCTCCTCCGCTCGCAGCGCCGGCAACAATAGCTCCGCCCCCAGCGGCCACGAGGGCTTCCTGGCCGCCGCCATCTTGGGACGCCGACCCCACGTGCGGGTCCTGGGCGCCGCCATCTTGGGGCCCCGACCCCACGTGCGGGTCCTGGGCGCCGCCATCTTGGGGCGCAGACCTCACATATGGATCCTGGCCACCGACTTCCAGATCTGCCACGCAAGGTCCCTCCAGCATCGACTCGGGCGGCGACGACGGATTTTCTCCACGGCTCGCGGCCGTTCAACTCGACCAGTCTCGTCCACGCACGCTCGCCAAAACGACAACGCTGATCCTCCTCAAGGGCCACGAGACGGACTGCCTGCTGGACTCCGGGAGCACGGAAAGCTTCGTTCACCCTGACACGGTAAGACGCTGCGCGCTCCCTGTCCATCCCGTAACACACAAAATCGGTTTAGCCTCAGGTTCGCACTCCGTCCACATAACCGGGTGCTGCATCGCAGACCTCACGGTCCAAGGGAAGGTTTTTAAAAATTATAAATTCCTTGTCCTCCCTGACCTTTGCGCACCGGCACTCCTAGGACTGGACTTCCAGTGCAACCTGCAGAGCTTGACCTTTCAATTCAGCGGCCCTATACCCCCCCTCACTGTCTGCAGCCTCGCGTCCCTCAAAGTGGACCCCCCCTCCCTGTTTGCTAACCTCACCCCCGATTGCAAACCCGTCGCCACACGGAGCAGACGGTACAGCGCCCAGGACCGATCCTTCATCAGGTCCGAGGTCCAGAGTTTGCTGACGGAAGGGGTCATCGAGGCCAGCAACAGTCCCTGGCGAGCCCAAGTGCTGGTGGTCCGGACGGGGGAGAAAAACCGGATGGTCATCGACTATAGCCAAACCATCAATCGGTTTACGCAACTGGACGCGTATCCTCTCCCCCGTATTTCTACCATGGTAAACGAGATCGCGACATACACGGTCTTCTCAACTGTGGACCTTAAGTCCGCTTACCACCAGCTCCCCATCTGCGTGAGTGTCCGACTGTACACCGCGTTCGAGGCTGATGGGCGCCTCTACCACTTCCTTAGGGTTCCGTTTGGTGTCACAAATGGGGTCTCGGTCTTCCAACGGGAGATGGACCGAATGGTCGACAAGTACGGATTATGGGCTACCTTCCCGTATCTCGATAATGTCACCATCTGCGGCCACGACCAGCAGGACCATGACGCCAACCTCCAGAAATTCCTCCAAACCGCAAAACTCCTTAACCTCACATACAATAAGGATAAATGCGTGTTTAGCACCGACCGCCTAGCCATCCTCGGCTACGTAGTGCGTAACGGAGTGATAGGCCCCGACCCCGAATGCATGCGCCCCCTGATGGAACTCCCTCTCCCCAATACCCCCAAATCCCTCAAACGCTGCCTGGGTTTCTTCGCTTACTATACCCAATGGGTTCCCAACTACGCTGACAGGGCCCGTCCCCTTATGCAAACCATGACCTTCCCGCCGTCGACGGAGGCCTGCCAGGCCTTTAGCCGTGTCAAAGCGGACATCGCAAAGGCCACGATGCGCGCCATCGACAAGGCTCTCCCCTTCCAGGTCGAGAGCGACACATCAGAAGTAGCTCTGGCGGCCACCCTGAACCAAGCGGGCAGACCCGTGGCCTTCTTCTCCAGAACTCTCCAGGCTTCCGAACTCCGCCACCCCTCTGTGGAAAAGGAAGCCCAGGCCATAGTCGAAGCCGTGCGACATTGGAGGCACTATTTGGCCGGCAGGAGGTTTACCCTCCTCACAGACAAACGGTCAGTGGCCTTCATGTTTGATAATGCACAAAGGGGCAAGATCAAAAATGACAAGATTTTACGGTGGCGGATCGAGTTGTCCACGTACAACTATGATATCTTGTATCGTCCTGGGAAGCTCAATGAGCCTCCTGATGCTCTGTCCCGCGGTACCTGCGCCAGCGTGCAGATAGACCGCCTCCGCTCCCTCCACGCGGACCTCTGCCATCCAGGGTGACCCGCCTACACCATTTCATTAAGGCCCGCAACCTGCCATTCTCCATCGAGGAAGTCAGGACAGTAACCCGTGACTGCCACAACTGCGCCGAGTGCAAACCGCACTTCTACCGCCCCGAGCGTGCACATCTGATCAAAGCATCCCGCCCCTTCGAACGTCTTAGCATTGACTTCAAGGGGCCCCTTCCCTCTAACAACCGCAACATTTACTTCCTGGCGGTTATCGACGAATACTCCCGCTTCCCCTTCGCCATTCCCTGTCCCGACATGACCACATCGACCGTCATTAAGGCCCTACTCTCCATCTTCTCACTGTTCGGCTACCCCACGTACATACACAGCGATCGGGGGTCTTCCTTTATAAGCGACGAGCTGCGTCAATTCCTGCTCGACAGGGGCATCGCCTCTAGCAGGACGACCAGCTATAACCCTCGGGGTAACGGACAGGTCGAGCGGGAGAATGGTACCATCTGGAAGACCATACTACTAGCCCTCCGGTCTAGAAATCTCCCTATTTCCCGATGGCAAGAGGTGCTCCCCGATGCCCTACACTCTATACGCTCCCTCCTCTGTACCGCAACTAATCAGACACCTCATGAACGTCTTCTTGTTTTCCCCAGGAAGTCATCCTCCGGATCCCCTCTCCCGACGTGGCTGGTCACCCCCGGACCCATCTTGCTCCGGAAGCATGTGCGGGTGCACAAGTCCGACCCGTTGGTGGAGCATGCCCAGTTACTCCACGCTAACCCGCAGTACGCGTATGTGGAGTACCCCGACGGTCGGCAGGACACGGTCTCCCTCCGGGACCTGGCACCCGCCGGCGTGCAGCCCCCCCCCACCACAGACCCCCCCTCCCCTTTTTCACCCCAGCACCCCACTCACCTTCCCCATCCCTCATCCATGGCGTCTCCGCGGCCAGCTCAGGTGACGGAGACTACTCGAGGTCTATCGCTCCCGGACTCCAGGACATCAGCAGGACCATCGGCCGATCCGACGACACCTCCTCCACTACGGCGCTCGGCCAGGACGTCAAGGACCACCAAAAGCCTGATCGAATCCTTCTAGAGTTCTACAGCCCCATGGACTTTTTTTTTTTGTAAATATCGTTATGTCTGGGCCAGTGGGAAGCCCCCAAATTCGATAAGGGTAAGGAGAGAAAATTTATTCTCCCGATGGCTACTCATATCACCAGTTCTTCCCCCCCCCCCACCCCACCCTGGGTCTCGTTCACAACCCCCCCCCCCCCCGCCTTCCTTCTCCGCAATGGGTGAATGTGGTGATATGATCTGCATACTTGCCTGCCATTGGGCCAGAACGTCGGCTTACCATTGGCCCTGGTCGGTCATGTGCCTCTTGACCGATTGACCGAGAGGCTGAGTTAACCACGCCTCTATTAACGAGGTATAAATGGTCAGACGACTGACGATCGTCCCTTTCCATTGTAGACGATCGCAGAGCTGTGTTCTAGTCAATTAAAGCCAGACTTTGGTAAGTCACTCGCCTCGTGTACAATTGATGGTACATTAGTTTGGATTGGAGGATTTTGTGCTTCTTTCCCCCCCCCCCCCCCCCCCCCCCACTTCCTTTGGAGGGTTCGGATAGTCTGGACTTTCAGGACATTGCTGTCCTCTGACATTGGAAATTTGGGTCACCCTCTGTGCACGGGCCAGCCGTGTATCTCTGTAGATGGGTATCGTGCACACTGCGGGGAGCAGAACCTCTGAGGAAGCGGGCAGGGGATAGAGAGGGAGGAGGCCAGGTGGTTGCAGGCATCACCTGTTCGGGGTCAACAGGGAGGGCAAGGGGGCTGTCCCTGCGGAAGATGCCACGACCCAGCTGCCAGGGTGTGCAGGCAGCCAGCCAACTACCTTAACGTGACCGAGGCCCGGTGCCGGGGGGGGGGGGGGGTTCCGGCTTTCAGATGATAGGTCCAATCGTGTGGGTGGGCACCCAGTGCCCGGGGCTCTCTTGTTTCTTGCCTCTGGATCTTTCCAGGTTTAAGTGGGTGATCCTTGAGGAGTCTGCCAATCAGGGGCACACAGACATGTCAAGCAGGTCACTGATACTCTGTACAGGTGGGTGAGAATAGTCATATATTTAAGGGTGGATCAAGTCAGCCAGGCTGAGTGGCCCACAGAGGCTTCGCTGCAATTGTGAGGGTCCCCCACATCCAGGATGCCACACGATTGCACCCATGTGGCCATCAAGTCTCCAGTTGGCTAGCCGGAACGTTCAGATAGTTTGTGACCACAGGACCGAGATTCTACAGGTTTTTGTACTGCTGAAGGTGAGGTTCCGATGTCTGGACTGTTCTGGGGGAGTCCTGCAATATCCACCAGAGCGAGTGTCGCTCATCGGCATTGTCCACTGTGCTCATCACAGCTTCATTCTCTTTGTGGAAGGAGAGGACAAAGAGGCTGGAATTAGGAACCTTGAGGGAGGCGGGAACACCAGGCAGGCCTTGATCCACCGTTATCTCAGCTGAGCTGGCACTCTCTGCCCTCCGTCCGTGCCCATCACCCAATCCTAAACACCACACACATACCCATCCATCGGCCCAATATGGCATCACACTCTTAATAATGAAGCTCGATCCCTAAATCTCTCCCAATGAACATTGATGAGGCGAACACTAATCGAACACACAGGGCACTCGTGGATTGTGAGCGAGCAGTAATTTATGGTGACCACAAAGCAACAAAGTCCATTTGGATGATTACTAAACTAAATGTTATGAAAAGAAAACATGTACCTCCAGTGTAAACCCAGTACTGAGCTCACTGTGTCTTAAGATTAAGTTTGTGGGTGCTACCGTTAGGTGTCCTCTCGCTCACTGACAGCGGCTTTAACAACAGGTTGCTGACTGTGGGCAAAGATCACCTTGGCGATCATCCTTTGGCAGGATCCGCCAGGGAGGTTACGCTTAGCGACGTGGCCGGACACTCAGTCGTCACGGACTCTGAGGATGGCGTGGTGACTGGCAGAGAGGCAGAGGAGTTGCTGCCCTTGACCGGGGCTCCGTGAGAGGAGGCCCCAGAGATGACAAACAGCTCATGTGCGTTGACCTCCCTGCTCGCCAATGAAGGATGCGTGCCCATCTGAGAGACAGGGTGCCACATCCTTCTCCCACATTGGATTGGATTTGTTGGATTGGATTTGTTTATTGTCACGTGTACCGAGGTACAGTGAAAAGTATTTTTCTGCGAGCAGCTCAACAGATCATTCAGTACACGGGAAGAAAAGGGAATTGAACAGAATTCAAGAAAATACATGAGAATACATAATAGGGCAACACAAGATATACAATGTAACTACATAAGCATTGGCATCGGATGAAGCAGACAGGGTGTAGTGTTAATGAGGACAGTCCATAAAAGGGGTCATTTAGGAGTCTGGTGACAGTGGGGAAGAAGCTGTTTTTGAGTCTGTTCGTGCGTGTTCTCAGACTTCTGAATCTCCTGCCCGATGGAAGAAGTTGGAAAAGTGAGTAAGCCGGGTGGGAGGGATCCTTGATTATGCTGCCCGCTTTCCCCCGGCAGCGGGAGGTGTAGATGGAATCAATGGATGGGAGGCAGGTTTGTGTGATGGACTGGGCGGTATTCACGACTCTCTGAAGTTCCTTGCGGTCCTGGGCCGAGCAGTTGCCATACCAGGCTGTGATGCAGCCCGATAGGATGCTCTCTATAGTGCATCTGTAAAAGTTGGCAAGGGTTAATGTGGACATGCCAAATTTCTTTAGTTTCCTGGCAGTGATCTCCTAAGGTCAGCGCCTGTGTGAGGATCTCGCAGATCCACCCACAACCCCTGTGGATCCCTCATTGTGTTCCTGGAGCTGCCTCTCCATTCTCGTCGCCACTCTCTCAAAGGATGAGGCTGTGCAGTCGCAGCTCAGGATCAACACGGCCCTCATGCTCCACAAGGACCTCACCATGACAGAGACCATGGCGTGCAGACCCTCAGATATCTCCACCAGATCTCTGCGCACATCCCACTGGGCATCCAGCACTTGCCACCTGATGATGAATCAGGGGACTTATTCATCTGCCTCGGACCCGCATGGTGCTGGCATCCAGCACTCCGCCACCTGCCCTCCAAGCTCCAGGGCTCCCTATCTTGGGCAGGTATTGCCAGGGTTAGGATCTCACCACCAGTGGCAGGTCTCTCCTTGCTCGGCCGTGGCTCCGTGTCTCTGCAAGTACAGAGCCCCATTGAGTGCTCCCCCTCTCCACCTCACCTTGCCTAATCCAGGTATTGAACGTTTTCTGGCATTGGGTCCATGTGCATGGGACGAGTCAAGCACCGCTGATCTGTGCCTTCTTGGTGAGGTGGGGTACCTCTACCTTCCATACCTGGGTATGAGGATGTCCATCCGGCTAGTCACTGTCCTCCACCAGGGCGCCACCAGAGAATCGGCAGAGGTACGGTCGAATGCTGCTCACCTGAACCACTGAGCTCCTTCCGGCTCCTCTGTTGCCGCCAGCGACCTCTGAGAGGCAGTGTGCTGGGCAGCCATTGACCAAGTGCCCACCCCATGCCCCCTCAACGCTGCCGACACACTGCAGATGCCATTCATGCTGCTGCCACTGGCGGTGGTCATGTCAGCGGAACATCACAACTACAACTGGACAGGTAAGACTGGCAAACTCTGCCGATGCCATCCACCAAGCCTCACTAGGTCAGAATTGGAGATATTGTTCTCTCACTCTCACTGAACACACCGCACTCTCTCACTCTCACTGACACACTCACTCACTCACTCTCACTGAACACACTCACTCCTCACTCATCACTGAACACACTCACTCACTCATCTCACTGAACACACTCACTCACTCACTCTCACTGAACCCACTCACTCACTCACTCTCACTGAACACACT